>NW_021620446.1:1008751-1032597 GCF_004785775.1 Grammomys surdaster | reverse complement strand
CCAGGCACCGGGAAGTCAATGTCAAACCACTTGGTCCAGTTGCACTGCGGCTGGCAGTGGGTGGTCACTGGTTGAGTGGTTGTGTGTGGACTACCTGAGACCCAAGTCTTTGTGTCTGTGGTTGCTGAGTGACTACTGGTGTCCTTGGTGGAAGAGGAATACATCGTTGTGGTCCAGTTGGTCTTTGTTTCCGTGCTGACTCCATGTGATGGCGGATGTGTGGTAGCTGAAGTTGGAGAACAGTTGTTTACCGCTGTGCAGCACTCTATCCGGATCTCATAGTTGTAGCAAATGGGTGGCAGCTGGTTCTTGTTCAAACAGACCAAACCCTCCTCTCGGTTGCAGGTCACATCCTGCCCCAGCTCCTCCAGTGGTGTGTTAGGAAAGAACTGAGCCCTGCACTCAACATTTCGTGGCTTCTCACAGAACTTGTATCCTTTGGATCTCAGGTTTTGAAAGGTGTCAAAATCTCCACTGTCTCTGTCAGCCCCAGGGTAGCTGCCATCTATCCAACTGGTCCAGTTGCAAAGCTCCTGTTTGCACACATGAGTTGTCTCAAAGGAGGCCATGGTGGACCCTGAGGTTGAGAGGGATACAGATGATGTGGCTGAAGTTGACTCTGATGTTGGGCTAGTGGTGGGCAGAGTTGTTTTAACAGTGGTAGAACTGACTGGGGCAGGAGGAGATGGAGCTGGAGCAGATGAAGAAGGTACTGAGGAAGAGGGTGGAGGACCTGGGATATGGGTAGAAGGACCTGAGGTAGCTGCGCTGTATGTGTGCTCAGTTGAGGTGACAGGGACCGTGGAGGTTGTGTCCCCCATGGTAGTTGTCCTGGAGACTATCAGATGGGTGGTCTGGGTAGGACCACTGGAGGTTGGACAGTTGACGGGGGTACAGCACTGGACTTTGATCTGGTAGTTGTCACAGAGCCCTGACACCTGATCACTGTTGTAACAGATTAGCCCTACAGTTGTGCTACACTCCACATGCTGCTGCAGTGCATGAAGAGGCACCTCAGGGCTACCCTCAGCACGGCACTCCACTGCTCTTGGCACTTGGCATATCTGGTAGCCATGGGCACGGAGGTTCTCCAGAGTGTCAAAATCACCGCTGTCAATGCCACGTCCAGGACGGCTGACATCCATCCAGGGAGACCAGAGGCACTCCTCTTGGCAACCTGATGTGGTTACGGTGAAGGCCGAAGTAGATGTGGTCAAGATAGGGGCTGTGACAGGGGTCTTCACAGACAATATGCTGCTGGTTGTCGACGCAGCCTTGCTTGGGGACCCTGGGTATGCTACACTCGGAGTAGGGCTGGAGTGTGTGCTGGAAGGTCGCATTGAGGTCATGACTGTGGACAAAAGTAACAGGAGTGAGCATTGGGGCCTGTCTGCCTGGTCACAGCTTTGCTCCTCATTCATCAGCTGCCTTGTGTGTCTCACTACACTGGTCCTGTTAACTTTGAAAACTGAACATTATAGCCAGGTCAGTCAGCCTGTCTTCCCAGAACCTGCCTTTCAGTGGGCAAAAATGGAGCCTAGTGGGTCCACGAACAGACAAACTAATCTCTAAAGCCATGCCCTGAGAGGAGTCTATATGCTTAAATACCTCAAAACTAGTTTGGGGTAACTTTACAAACCCCCAAGAGGGTGAGGCCTCAGGGATGCCTAGTGATCCATGCAGTGTAAAGCAAGGAGGCAGCTATGAATTCTGGGAGAATCTCATGTTCATCCAAGGCTAGCCTAGGACCACTTGTACTTGGGGCTTCTAAGTGAAGGCCTGTTTGCCTGGAACCCCTGCTTGTCCCACACAAGCTGAGAAACCCCAGTCTGCCCTCCTTCCCCCAACCCCGCCCACACAGAGAAAACTCCCCCACCCCCTTGGAGAAAACTCCGTCCTAACATGTCATCACTCCCCGTCTCCAAGTTTCCAGCAACCCTCCCAAGAGTGCCCTCCCAGAGGATCAGTTTCTGACCATGTATGGGCACAATCCCAGCTCCTAGCTGGCATGTCATCACTCCTCACCTAAGCTCTATAAAACCCCCTTGCTTTAGCCTGAATGTGTGCGTGACTCCACTGACCACCTGTGAGATCAGTGAACCCACCTGAGAGCTGCCTACTAATAAATCTGCCTTTATGTCCTTTTAATATGGTCTAAAATCTGGCCTATATATGTGTCACTGAGAGAGAGAACGCCTTTCAAGGCCCACACTCCCTTGAGGTCATGTCCAGTAGCTACAGAAAGCAGTACCATGGACACCAAGCCTGTCAGAATGGGTCAGTGAGATTGGTCCCTTTCTGCTGTGGAACAAAGCAGGGTACTCCTGTTTCTGATGCCCAGCTCTTGGGCCCCTTCTTGAGCCCCATGGCCTGCCACCAATATCCAGAGCTAGCCATTAACATAACATTCACCAAGAGAGGCAGTACCAGTCAGCATGGAGAGGGACACTCCCGGGAAACCTAGCATTTTCTGCCACCAGTCATATCTGCCTTACCAAGCGGTGTGGAGAAGGAGAAAGTGGTGGGGGGTGTGGGAGTGGTGGGACTGCAGGTGTCAACACTCCTCTCGATGGTACCATTGTCCCTGCAGTGTGCAGAGATACAGCCTCCCATGCCATCTGTTGTGTGGTAGATGATGTCCCCAGGATGGAATTGTTGCCCGTTGTAGGTACAGACACAGGCTGTGGGGAATAGATGTTTAGCCTGTCAGAGTGTGCTAAAGTGCTGGCAATGAATTCCCCACCCCCACCCCCTCTCCAGCTCAGACAGAGCTGCAGGTGCTCACCACCAGCATCATAGGTACAGTGCACACCACTCTCCGTACAAATGCTGTCAAGAGAAACAAGAAGTGGGACTGAGCACACAGGAACTGGAACCATCTGCAGAACCCGCTGTGCTTAGTGTTGGCGATGTAACAGCCTGTCACAGCCCAAGCTGGAACCCTCTGCTGTACTAAGGTCACACACTCTCAAACATCACCCCAGTCAATAACCAATGGAGGCAATGTGGACTTTGATGGACATTGTCCCCTCATCCCTGGGAGGACATCTGGAATGAGGACACATCACATTCACACACAAGTGGATCTTAGGCCAAGGGTGTCCTCCCTCCCAGATGAGCATTAGGCCAAAGGTACCCTTCCTCTAACCTGAGCCCCATGCTGAGGTTGCCCTCCCCTCGTTTGAAATCCCCAGGCCAAGGGTGCCCTCACTCCCAGCTCAGTCTCAAGCCAAGGATGCCCTCCCTGTCAGCCCAGCCTCAAGCCAAGGGCACCCTCCCTCCCAGCTCAGCCTAAGGCAACAGTGTTCTCCCTCCTAGCTAAAGCTCAGGGCATTGGGGTTCTGGCAGGTGTGCATGTGAGGGGGCAGATACGGGGGTGGGGGGGGACAGGGGTGATAATATCATCTTTTCCCCTCAGGTCAATCTCCAACTGAGAGTACTTCTAGACCCCAGGCTGGTACTATAAATAAGGTTAGTTTGAATTCCCCACAGTGTTTCAGGTTATATGTTACTCTGGCTGAGTGACTTACCAAGAATAACAGTTTTTGTCTGAAGGTACTGATGCACCTGGCCAGTACAACTTTCCATTGATGCGGCAGGGATGTGGCGGAAGAGGTGAGGGGGTGACTGTACAGTTGGATACACACTGCATCGTGCCCTCATCAAAGATGGGGGCTGTTGGTGGGCACTTGGGGTAGCAGCCT
The DNA here is from genome assembly GCF_004785775.1 of Grammomys surdaster. Taxonomy (NCBI): domain Eukaryota; kingdom Metazoa; phylum Chordata; class Mammalia; order Rodentia; family Muridae; genus Grammomys; species Grammomys surdaster. The sequence goes on along the minus strand of NW_021620446.1, from coordinate 1,028,893 downwards.
GTGGACCAAGAGACCTGAGTCCCAGGCAAAGTCTTCCCAGAGCCCTCTCACCCCAGGGCCCAGGTCTGTCCCCTGGCACCAGCCTCATCCACAACACTAGTGTTTGAGGTTGAAACCATAAAGGCTCCTAGTGGGATCAGGAAGAATAAGAAGATCCCAGGCCTTAGATCCCAGGATAGACCCCAGTCCTGATCCTAGGAACCCAACAGATCCTGCCCTTCTCAGTTCAGCCTTCAATCTACCTTCCAGACCACGAAGATCTTGTAGGCACTGTCCAGTAGGATTCTGGCAGGTGCGCATGCAGGGGGCACCACACGGCTGGTAGTGCCACTCACACTGACCCTCTGGGTTGTAGTAGTCACAGAACAGTGCTGGAAAATGGAAAGATTTGCGGGATAAGCCTATGCCTAGGGTCTGCTAAGCCATTTCCCACCCCGCCCTGGGAAACAGTAACTCAGATAAAGGTTTCTGGCTAATGGGAGTGCCGGAGCAGCAATCATCAAATGGGGCTCTCCAGGTACAGCAGCTGCTCTCAGCCATGCCGCTCCTCCAGGCTGCACGTGGACTGTGCTTAAGAAGGGGTTCTGATCCCTCCATTGGGTTGCTTCTTCCTCCAGCTGCCCACCCTCATTTCTGTTTCTCTTGTCTCAGGAAACTATTGGCCCTTCAATACATCCTGATGAATATACAGAGCTGGCCTCGCCTGCCTGGAACCCTAGTCTACAGCAGATGTCATAGCCCAGCCCTGGCAGTTCCCAGCCCTTGGAGCTGCTCACAATAGAGCCACCTGTTGAGTGCTCACAGTGTTTGTGCACTTGAGTGTACAGGACATATGTGTGTGCGCGCACACATGCACACACAGTGGTGCCCTCCCTCCCAGCTATGCCTAAGGCAACAGTGTTTGTTCTCCCTCCTAGCTGAAGCTCAGGCCACTCGGGTTCTAGCAGGTGTGCATGGAGGGGGGCCACAGGGCTGGTAATGTCATTCTTCCCCCTCAGTGTATTTGTGTGTGTGTGTGTGTGTGTGTGTGTGTGTATGTGTGCATGTGTGTGCGCACACGTGTGAATGTGTATGTGTGTGCATGTGTGTGTGCATATACACACACACACACATTGGCCAGAACCAAGTCAGGAGGAACAGAGAAGCCTGCCACCCACCTCACCCCCAGACCCACCCTTCAGCAGCACAGACAAAGTCCCACTCACGGCAGATGTCTGGTGTCCTCCAGGACACACACACTCCCACTTCATGGCAGGCCTGGGCATAGGCGGCCACAGCAGTGCAGAAACACTCGCAGTCACCTCCTGAGTCACAGGCACAGGCATCACTCACACAAGCTTCATAGTACTTGGCCGGCTCCACCTGAAGGAGACAAAAGCATCAGGCTCTGGGGGCCTCCTGCCTCCCCCATCTCTTAGTGCACAAACTGGCCTAATTGTTCAGACTAGATTCTACTAGTGTCCACGGTGACAAATGTATGACCATGAATGTCCAGCCAGACCATCATAGCATGCATAGGGTGGCCCTGATCATGGAGCTGCCTGAAGCTCCCTCAGTCCATGTTCAGGGTCAACAACCCCCAAACAATAGCCCATTCTGGTATATGCACGTGGGCCCCTGAGCCCCAGACACCCATGCCCTGGGCCGATGGCTTCTCCATCCTAAGGTCCATAGACCACCCTGCCCCATGGCCGTACATGAGCATGGCAGGCAGAGAAGGTTGCACTGTTGATGATGCTGCATTGCTTCTGGGCCCAGGACTTTCGGTAAGGGTTGGCAGTGCAGGGGTCCTTGGACACCAGGACATCCGGGCAGGATGGAGACAACTTCCAGCTATTTCCAAACTCTAGCATATCACTGACCACAGACTGGCTGCGTGTGGTGAAGTCATTGATGGCATTGTCGTCAAAGTTCCCACACAGGCCAGAGACCTTGCCCTGTAGAGAAACACAGAGATTAGAGCCATGGGACAGAGCCCACATCCTTTACCCTGATATCTGATCTGCTCTACTCTCACACAACTTCCTGAAGGATGAGTCCAGGAAAAGCAGCAAGTGTGGGTGTGGAAGGCAACCCCTGTGGTGTTCAGTGGTAGTGCATGGTGCTTGTGCCCATTTGTGTCTGCCCCAGGCCACGCCCCCCTGCCCATGACTTTCTAGGAGGCCTATGAATCTCCCAGCTTGGCAGCTTAGGAAACCTCTAACCCCATTTTTTCCATGAGGCTGTTCTGTCCTTCCCTCTACATTGACTTTAGTACCAGTTCTCAGTCACTTTGTCAGGTGAGCACGGGGCCACAGCAGTCAGTCAGCTTAGAGCTTATCTTGGATAGCAGTTCAAAACGCTACCATGATCTGGCCAGTGGGCCCATATTTGCCCCTGTTCTAACCCTGATGCTTGTGAGCAGTGCCTTCCTAGAAACAGAATCTTTGAAGATGTGTTCAAGCAACATGAGGCTCCATGAAGGCAGGGTAGGTTCTGGGTCCCCTGTCTAGAGTCCTTATCAAAGAGAAAAAATATAGACACAACCACATAGGGGAAAACCAGGTGACAGCAGAGCTAGAGACTAGGACAATGAAGCCACAATCAAGGATACCTGAAGCTCCAAAGGCAAAAGAGCCAGAAAGATCCTCCTGAGCCTCCAGAGGGGTCGCAGCCGTACCATACATCACTTGGGCTTCCAGGGTCCAGATACAAAAGAGAACTGGCCACCCCGTTTGTGGTCATTTGTTACAAAACCCACAAGACATACACAGCTGGGGGTTTCCACACTGCTATCCTAAAGGTTCTTCCCATCCATCCCTCCCTCTATGTCTTGAAAATGTATTTCATTAATTTTGTGTGTGTGTGTGTGTGTGTGTGTGTGAGTGTGTGTGTTATGCATGTCCCACAGTGCTTCAGAGGTCAGTTCTTCTACCATGTGGGTCCCCGGGATTAACCTCTAGCCTGAGGTCATCAAGCTTCTCAGCAAGTGCCTTGACCTACTGAGCCATCTCCCCAATCCCTTCTCTGTCTCTCTTTGCCTTTCTCTGTATCTGTCTCTTTGCATGTGTCTCTTGATCTCTCTCACTCTCTCTGTCCATCGCTGACTATCTCTCTCAATCTTTCTGTCTCTCTGTCTTACTTTTCTCTCTATCTCTATGTGTTTCTGTCTCTCTCTGTTCATCTCCCCACCCCCATGTGTGTCCCAGCCCTTGAGAGGGATAACAGAAATATGCTTTCCTCGCTCAGCCTCACCTTGAACTCAGGACTGAGTCTGAGAAAGATGCTGGTCTTTTTGTCCCACAAGAGCACCAGGCCAATGTCGGTTTCCACCACCAGGTAGTTGCCCATCTGGTGGACGAAGTAGGGGGGCTCCTGCCCCTCATCCCTCTGGACCACCTCCATCTTGCTGTCGCTCAACTTCAGCTCATAGTTCTGCATGGCAAGAGATCCTCAGGGCCTGGCCAGGAACACACCCCCTCCTTGTGCCCCTGCACCACTGTGTAACCCCCAAGGTGTTCGGCTAGCTCAATTCTTCTCACCCCCAGGAAGATCTTGATGCCCTTGGAGCAGGTGGTTCCTGTAGTACCACAGGGGATGTTCTCAGTGACAACACGAAAGGCATCCTGGGAACTGCCGTTCCCACCATAGTTGTCCTGGAGGAGAAGAAGACCATTACAGGATGTGGAAGGGTTCTGAGTTCCTAGGGCTGTGTGTGGCCACGGTGAGGCTGCCAGACAAGCATACCTGCAACAGTGTGTACTCGCAGTCCCCATTGAAACTGTAGCGCTGCCCATCAAAAGTGATGTAGTGGCCATCCCCATACACAGCACAGGTGGCCAGGCAAGGTTTTTCTGTGCATTGCCACATCCTGTTCTCACAGGTGCTGTATAGAAAGTAGAGGTCAGCTGAGGGCTCACACCAGAGTGGGGAGCTTCCCAGAGGCTCTACAGGGACTCCTTATGGGAAACTAAAGCACGGAGCTTAGACACCTTGAGAGCCTATGCTGTGTATGCCATCAGAAGCTGTGCTTGGGCTTAGTCCATTCATAATGAGGACCTCTGTACCTGGTGATAGCTTGGCTATCCACCTCTCCCGCTGTGACCCCCCCCACATACCAGTTGTTGCAGCCCACTTGGATGGTCTCCCCGGGCCTGTAGGTGGCCTCATTGTGCACACAAGGACAGTCCTCAGCAACAACACAGCCTCCACTGCCATCTGCCACCAGCCCATTCGGGCACACACAGCCAGGCACACACTCGGAGCTGTACTGTAGGGAATATGGACAAGGTGAATGGGACTGGTTGTGGATGGATGTCTGGGGCTGACACGTCCATTTTTGTCTGCAAGACTGCAGGTACCATGGGAACAGGATGCTCAACAACAGGGAGACCAGAGGTGTTCTGAGAATACAGTCTAACCACACTGCCCTGAAGGCCCTCAGCATCAGAGAGCCCTGCTGCTCTGCTCTAGGAGCAGCCATGAGGGGACCTGATGGTCTCCTCAGACACCACAGCAGGAGAGGTCAAGGAAGTGAGGGGGTCATCAGGAAGGCCCTAGGAAGGGTTATTAAGGAATGACCAGTCACTTACGCAGGTCATGTCTAGGGTGTGACAGCTCTTCTGACATCCAGCTCCAGTGTCACCAGGTGTGGCATTGCGACAGTCAAAATAGATCATGGGTGCGTCACACACTGGAGAAGGAAGGGGACCAGTGAGGAGATGCCATTCATCCCTGCCAAGCTTTCTGTGAGGGAGGCCAGTACTGTAATATCTTAGCCATTTGCTTCCAGACAGCCAAGCATTTGGCTGCCTGCCCTGTGGTGGGGGGCAGGGTGCACATCTGTGTTATGCGTGCAGAATGCATGTGAGTGTGTAGTATGTGAGTTGAGAATGCACTGGATGTTTTCATGGTTATGTGTGCACAGCGTCAGCACCCTCATCTCCCTTGTTTTGGAGCCCAGGGGAATAGACAGACTAAACCACAACAGTGAGATTGATCATCAACCTAGCTCTGTTCACTTGGGTGGGCATCAACCCTGACAGCTCTTTGGCTGGATATTCTCCCATAGTTGACAGGCCCTCTCCCAGGCTTACCTGGAGTCGGGGCAGGACCTCCGATACAAGTCAGTGCTCCTTGGGTGCAGGTGCTGCAAGTAGAGGGAATTTAGAATATTACCCACCCCGGGCCCTGTGAATCCCCACCATGTCCTCCTTGTCTGCATGACTACAGGTGCATGGGAGCACAGTGACAAGGGTCCTCTGGGAACACAGTCTGCCAGGCCTAAGGGTCTTACCAAATGGCCCCATTGTCATGCACAGACTCGCCATTGGGAACTGTGGATCCCTTGTAATAGCAAGGACAGCTAGTAGCCTGTACACATTTGCCCGAATCGTCTAAGAAGGTGCCTTTGGGGCAGGTGCAGCCATCTACAGGGATGAAGTTGACATGGCAGGTGACATCTTCCTCATTCAGAGCACGGCAGGTGGGCTGGCAGGTGCTGATATGGTATTGATAAGTCATTGACTTTGGACAGGTAATTGTAGGCTTTGCTGTGTGAGAACAGAAAAAAGGGACACTTAGAACACTGGTGGACACATAGCCCAGCAATCACAAGAGGACCTAGCAGTTCGAAGCCTTTTCAGCTCCCCCAGACACTGTCTCCTGATTAGTTCTCTTGATCACAATGGCTTGGGTCTCCCTTAGTTTCAGAAACTGATGTAAGAATAAGACCCTTGGAGCATCCAGTCACTTACTAAGCAAAGGATAGGGGCCCTGGCCTGTACAGAAAGAGAGTTGTTTGCCCACAGAACACTCACTGCAGATGCCATCCCTCCAGTCACTGAGCAGCACGCCTTTGGCAGCACAGGCACGCACATAGGAGGACAGGGCCGCACACATGCAGTCCTCGCTCTTCTCACAGTTGCACGTGTCAAACATGCAGTTCTGGGGATGGAAACACTGGGGCATCAGGGAACCAGCCTTGCATTCAGGAGCCTGGTATCCTCAGGACACTTCCCCATCCTCCATTCCTCTTTAGTTCATTTTAATGTTGAGATCTCACAAGCAGCCAACTTTCACTCTAGGACATACATTCTGGGAAGACCCTGGCCCTTTATCTTTGTGACCCACCTGGTCCACCTCTAGAACATCCTGTCTTCCTTACTGTATTATGACTCACACGTCTCAAAAGAGTCATGTTTAGCTCTGTTCCTAGTATAGACCTGAGACTTGGTGTAAACTCAATGAACACGCAATGAGAAAATAAGGGCCATGAATGTCAGGAGAGAAACCAGAGATGCAGACTTGGAGAATATTCCTGCCCTAGGCAGCCTATCAGTTGCCTCCCTCCAGTGTCTTTTGTTCTTCCAAACACAATGCAGTGTTGGAGTCCTAGCTAGTTGAAGAAACAGTGAGTGGGCATTACCGAGAAGAAGGTGCTGGGGTTCACGGTGGCATGGCACTGGGAAAATGGGCCACTGGCATCAGTCAGCCGAGAACACCAGTGCTGAGCATACTTTTCTGTAGATAGAAAGGAACCCATCAGCTACTTATTTTTTACCCAAGCCCACGGGTTTCACCCATGTGGGGTCATGAGGCATAGAGAAGTTACAATCATTGTTTCTTTTCTTTCCTATGTCCCCAGACCCCTCATCTCCTAGGAATATGAGTGGCCATTGCCATGGACAAATAGTCAAGACTTCTGGACAAAAATACAGAGGAAAGAGGGAAGGACTAACTAATACTGAACCCTACCTCCTCAACCCTACTCAGGGGTTAGACAATGTCACAAGTAAATCAGTTTTATTCCTTTCTTTTTACCCTGAAAGTCCAATAGCTTGTGTACAGCAAATGATGTCTCTGCCATCTTTGAATCTGTCCTGGAGATCCATCATATCCTAATGCCATCTAATGCCTACATGGACGCTGGTCACCACCCTTCCCTGGAGTATCCACATTTGTTTCATGTGTAATACTATGTGACATAAACTGTAGCAATAATTTTTTCTGAAAATACCTCTGGCCTTCAAAAAGAATGAACTTTTTCCAGATGCTACAGTCAAGTTAATAATAAGCCTTGTGACTCATTTAAGATAGTGTACCCAATCTGCTATCCTATAATATGCTCAGCCTGTTCAAGTTAACCTGCCTTTAAGAGAACCATATAACTGACCTTGCTATACCTTGGACTTCTTCCATAACTAGCTTTTACAATCTAAGCTAAATGTATAATTTTAATCTTAAATTGTGTCCTTTTCCATGCCCTGACCCAGGAAAGTGTATTACGTTAATCACATGCTGAAAGCATCCAACAGGTTGAAATCAGCATTACACAAAGCAAATAACCCACAAATGTTGGATGCAGCAAGCAAATACAGGTTGATAAAGTTTGTGTGTAGTTTTGAGTGATATTCCAGGTCAGCTGAGGTCAGTAAAATAACTTTTTCTTTGTAAAACTGTTAAAAATGTCTATGAAAAGGAATTTCTCACTGCTTCCCTAGGCCATATGTTTCATGCTGCTCAATAAATATGGGGCAAAACCTTTTGTTACAGACAGGCAACAAGGACAGATCAAATACAATAGACAGGCTACTGACTACAAACATAGTCATATGGAAAACACTAGAAGAGAAATGGAGGATTCAAATTTGAGCTCACTTTGAATCAAACTATTCCAGAAGAAAGCTTCCTTTCTTTTTTTTCGTTCCTCCATATGACATATACACATTTTAGTGCCCTCTCTGGGATTTCCTTAATGTGTGATTGACACAATACAGTACACACTAGTTTACTTATTCATCACTTCAGGGTAGACAGCTGGACACCAAGCCAAGTCAGAGTTTGTTGAGAAAAATGTTTCTTAGGAAATAACCAGATCACAAATGAAACCAACTAAACACACCCCTTGGCATTCAACAGAGCACAGACAAACAAATAAATAGACAAATTCACCATTCTCCACACTGAGCGAGCAGGGGTCCTCAAAGATATTCTTGACATTGGGACAAGCCGCTTGAGTCTTGAAGGTGTTGAAGAAAGCAGCTGCTGTGCCTTCCACAACACCACTCATGGTCTGGAAGTCATCAGCCTGCATACTGTTGAAGTTACCACAGAGCCCTGGGGGCAGAAGAGTAGGTTGAGTCCCCAATTGAGCTCTAAGATGGAATGGGCTCAGCCCTAGAGTCAGTGCTTCTTACCGCAGGTTAGCCCCCTGAACTCAGGTGTCAGACGCACAGACGTTTGCATAATGGGAATCAGCTGAATCTCAAGCTGTAAACCCAGGTTGGTCTCACCAATGATGAAAAAGGTTGAAGGCCGGAAGAAGGTAACATTGGCTGTGAGCAGAAGACAAGGATTTCAAGGTGAGGGATGGCCCATGAGATGAAGAGAGACACATTCAGACTCACGCAAGCAGACCTCACCTGTAGACACTGGCAACTGGGTATAGATCTGGTTCACAAAGACCTCTCCAGTGGCTTTCACCATGACCACCTAGAACCAATTCCAGACCCAAGGGCATCAGTATGGGACATACTGTCCCTCACTGTCCCTTGGTAACCCAACAGGCTGTGAAGTGTGCTCGCTAGGTCTAGGAGACCTTGGGCTACAAAGCTGTAGTCCCCATGAGGTAAACTTGTGTTCCAATTTCAGTCCCCATACTAACCCTGAATTTCTAAACTTTCAAAAGAATCATATCTTACGTAATATAAAAACAGAAACAAATGTATAAAAAAAATAGCTTCAATGGAGAAGTTGTACTGGATAGAAATGCTTGAGTCTTCTTTCCTGGGTCCAACTGGTGCAATTACAGGAGCCCCAGAGTCAAACACCTACAATGTTCCACCTAAGGGTAGTCTCCAAATACTCACAGATAGTGGATGTGCCCACTGTTCAGGATGTGAATCCAGGGACTAGGCAGAGGTGACTGGCAATGTGAACATGTTCTTTCCACCTCCCAGGACATACTTCTCCCAGCTCTCCCTGCAATACTCACCGTCTTCCCCCTATCCAAGTTCAATGTCACAGTCTTCAGACAAGTCTCGCTTTCAGTCAATCCACACTTCCGCAGCTCAGCCAGCACAGTGAAGGCATTACTGTCACAGGGCTGCAGGGGATGACACAGGTCCTTAGACACTGCTCAAACCCCTGTCCACTTCATCCTCTCCCTCCTCCAGCACATGCTACCTCTCCTTGTTGAAAATCCCCAGTCCACCACTGTCATAGATTCTAAGAAGCAGTCATTTGAATCCAAGGTGCTCCTAGGAGCACATGCCGTGAGTCTCCCTATCCCCCAACAAGGGGGCTCAATGTACCTACTGAGTGCAGTAATTCTAAAAGTTGAGAGGGAGACTGAGGGGAGTTGGGAGTTGGGGAGAAGGGGGATGATCAAAACACATTGCGTACACTTATGAAACTTTCAAAAAGTAAATAAAAATGTTTTTAAAAGGAAAACGGTTGTGTTTTGTCTTTTTTTTTTTTTTAAGATCAGTGGTTTCCATAGTGGAGAGGGAGATGGTCAGGTGCAGTCTAGGATGAGCATAGTGAACTCCTAGATGACACTACAGTAGTAGATACAGGACATCTCACATTTGTGAAATCCTGGGGCATGTTCATGAGTGACCCTGACGGACTCTGCGTGGACAGTAATGGCTGACTGTTTTTCATCGTCGGTTGTAACCAATGCGTCATCATTCTAAAGCAAACTGTTAGCACAGGGGAGGCTGCCAGGGTTGGTGAGGTTTAGGAATTCCCTGGACTTCCTATTTAACTTATTTGTAAACATAAAACTCTTCCAAAAAGAAAACAAGATGGGCTGGAGAGATGGATCGATGACTGTGTGCTGCTCTTGCAAAGGGCCAAAGTACAGAGCCCAGCACATACATCAGGTAGCTCACAACCACCTGTAACTCCAGCTCCAAGGAATGTGATGCCTTCTCTGGCCTCCATGGCACCATGCACATGCACACACAGAGACACACGTGCATACACATAAGTAAAATAGGTAAATAAAATACTAAGTCTCTTTTAAAAAGACAAGGGCCAGAGCAATGAGCAGGGGGTCATTCCGAACTAGAGGTTTAATCGACAGTTGACTGACTCCATAAAGCCCTGGCCAACAGGCAAAAGTATTTCCTCACAGTTTTACCATGAAGTCCCTCAAGGTCTCCCTGGTGCAGCAGTGATGGGAAGCCTAGGTTGGAGATACCTGGGGAGGCCCTTGGCTTGGTGCAGCTCCCAAAGTCAGAAGCCCAAGGACAACACAGACCTCACCTTGCTCAGCACGTAGCTGCAGTCCCCATGTACTGTGTACTGCCTTTCATCAAATGTGGAGATGTGGGAGCCTCCCATTACGGAGCAGGAGCCAGAGCATGGGACTTCCTGGCAGCTCCACTGACCTCCCGAGCATGTGCTACAGGTAGAAAGAAGACGGACAGACGTGTTATATACTAGTCCCAGGAACAACAAACTGAAGGCTCCTTCCCATAGTAGCCTGGGACCTAACAAGTCTACAAATCCCGAGGAAGACAGTATATGTCAGGGTCTTGGATGGGGAACCCAAAACGTACCACTTGGTGCAGTCAGTAGAGTAACTGGTACCAGGTGCATAAAATGTCCCATTGTACAGGCAGGCACACTGGGACACGGGGACACAGCCTGTCTGGTTGATGTCATCAAGCACCATACCTATAGAAAGCAAGTCCATGTGATAGGTGCCATCTAGGAACCCCAAGAAACATCAATAGCACAGAGACACTTTGGGCCAGGGTCATAGGGATCTTTCACCAAGGCTGAACAACAGCAGCCTGACCACCAAAGCAATTGTGTGCTTTGGAGGTCTGGGGTTGGGGTTGGGGTGGAGACTTCATCTTACCCTCAGGACAGAAGCAGCCAGCAACACAGTGGTCCTCACAGACCTGGGAATGCTGGGGATTGGAGCAGGTGTCCACACAGGGTGAGCCACATTCCTTGTGTTGCATGTTGAGGGGACACGTCTGGGCTGCAAGAAGACCAGAAAGAAAGATCGTATCAAGTCAGGTCCCACTCACTGGCTGGATGATGCTATGATGGGGAGATGAGGCTGAGGGCACTTACAGCAGAGGTTGGGACCCCGCCAGTCCTGGGGCTGTCCTCCAGCATGTGCACACTGCCGGGAATATTCAGCCAGAGTATGGCAGATGCAGTCAGATGGATCCAAGCTCTCACAGAGACAGAGGTCCTGCTGGCAAGCCTCCAGGTAGCTGTTGATGTCCACCAGGGCTGCACAGTCTGAGAACAGCTCACCTTTCAGGATCTTTTCACAGACTCCCTGGACAATGGCAGGAACCCATGCTGAGTTCAGACCTCAGGCTTCCCAGAAGCACCTGGGTTAGCCCAGATCCCACAGCCCTCCTCCCCACCCTGCCCACCCATTCCTCTCAAGCCTCACAGATCTGGTGGAGCAGTTCTTCTGGGGCACAGGGAGGGGGTCCTGGCACTGTTCTGTAGGGCCATCCATCTTCTGAAGGTTCCCAAACTCAAGGGGTGTCAGCCTAACATCTGCAGGAAGTCCAGAGCAGCTGTCTGCAGATCCCAGGCTCTCTGCCCATCACCTCAATGGCCAAGCCCAAAGGGTTTCCCACTGAGAATGTCCATGTGGTCCTGTGATCCCTGCTAGCCTATACAAAGCATCGTCTGACAGGAGCAGACATGCATGGATAGGTTCCCACCCACAGCTTACATGGGACTTAGGGAGACTGGAAGAGGGAGAGGTGTGGGAGTATCTGGATGACACAACCACATTTGTGATTCCATTACATGATGGTAAAGACACGTGACCCTCTCAGGCCTGAAAGAAGCAAGGATGATTCCACATGAGGGTCTGTGTCCCCAGAATAGGGGTATCAAGAACCAGAGCTCTGCCGGGCATCTTGTTCCCCGGATGTACCTGTGAGGTGTAGCAGTGTGTCAAGAGTATACATACACACAAGTATGGCTATGTGCAGATGTGTCTGTGTGCACTTATGCATGAGCTGGAATTGTGGGAGGGAAGCATATGTGCATATGTGTGCTTGTGTGGGCAGCAGACACATGCAATTTGTGAGAGAGTGAGCATTTTTTTTTTTGCATACACATAGAGATACACTGTCTGAAATACTGAGAGACTAAGTTTCTTGGGGCCTCGGGGGCATTGCTTGGGGACTTACTGTGGGAAAGGAACTCGCTGGATATTGGACTCCCATTGAAGTCTCCACAGAGACCACAAGTCTTGTTGGTATATTTGGTGTCCAACTCCAGCTGAAATTGGAGAAGACATCAGACACTTGTTCCCACTATAGACACCTCAAGATGTAAAATATAGACTCCCAAAAAGAGGGTGAGGGTTCTCAGAGGAGACACAAACCTAAAGACCACCCCCATCAGTCATATGAAGGCTTGACTCAGAGCAGGGCTCAAGAAACCATCCCAAATACACAGGATCTGTGTCTGGGGGCAAAGACCCTGAGGCTCTGTTGATATCTGGATGCTCACCTTCCCCAACTGTGTCAGACCTATGCCCCCACTCCTTACCCACCTCCTGATTTCACTAAGGGGCTCCATCTTTTTGCCCCATTTTACCAGAAGGCTATGCCCACCCTCACCTCTGCCTATCCCCCACCAGCAGGAGTCTCTACTCCCCCTCACCAGAAGACTGTCATCGTCATTCCACATGAAGAGCAGCCCCAGCCTAGCCACCACCTTCAGGTAGCCATTGCTGATCTCAATGAGGACCCCAGACTGGCTGAAGGGCAGCTGGACCCTGTAAGAGAGAGTAGGGATAAGGTACCAAGGGGCACAGAGACAAAGGAGACCCCAGGTGAGATCCTTACAGCCATGTGTGTAACAAAGACACAGACCTGGAATGCCAGTGTTGAGGAAGGGTTTAAGGGGCATCTCTAGCATAGGGTTTGCCCCTGCGAGTTGAGTCTTGTTAAAAATCTCAGTGCCTCTCAAAACCCTGAAATACCACCAAGTACCTCCATCACCCATACAATACTGCCCCAGACTCACGGGTGATTATTGACTAGGACAGAACTCTTGGTCAGCTCAACAACTAGGCCATCCAGCTTCATAATGACCCTGCTCAGTGTGGCGGAATTAGACTCCTGGCTACGACGAAGCTGGATATTGAAGTCCTCATAGGCAGCCCCACAGTGTGCAGAGAACACATAGTTGCAGAGACCAGGGAAGTAGAAGACCTGTCCATCAAAGGTCTTGTAGTGGAAGTTGCCCCATGTGCTGCAGACCCGCCTGGTATGTTCTGGGTTGAGGGCTGTGGACCAAAGCAATGACAGGCTTTGAAGGCACTATTCTGGTCCCAGAGCCCTGATGTGCCCTCCATGTTCTGCCTTTCACATGGTACTTTTTTCATGTACCGTTTGGATCAGAGAGGCTGCTGCCCACAGTGGGCATCTGAGATCCTATCTGACTTAGGAAGGCCCGGAACCAGCTCCCAACAGCTTTGGATACCCTTCTCAACCATTCCTATGCTTAAATACTATCCAGGACCAAGTACCCTTGTCTAAGTAGCTCTTAAGGCCTAAGAAAGAGTACCCCAGCTAAGCAGGCCTCTTTCCCAGGTACACTTTGGGGTTCACTCACCTCGTACCACCGGAATGGTCTTCAGAGGCGGGGTACCTATGGAGGCAGGAGAGTAGATCATGGGGTGCACAGTGAGGTCATGGGGTCACTGTGCCCCAGAGGGAGAGGCTAAGGGCACAGAGCCAGGAGAAGCAGACTCCCAGGTCTCCAGTCCAGCTTGGATGCATGACACAGCCTGAGGCCTACAGCCAGCATTCTCTTCTCTCATGGACCTCTGAAGTCATCATCCTCTAGTGCCCTCAGAGCCCAGAACCTTCTGTTCGCACGTGGGGCTTGTGTCCTGATCCTCACCAATGTCAGAATCTAGGCCAGCGGCTCAACCTCTCACCCCCTTCCCTTTTTAGCCAGTTTGAGTAAATGCAAAGTGCAAGGTGTCAGCTGGCCCCTGGGGCCTTGCAAGACTCCTTACTTTGGTATATGTAGCTGACTCCCCAGCTCCTAGGGTCAAGACACAAAAGGTGAGTGTGGTGTTGAAATAGGTTAATCAAACCAAAAGAGACAGAGGTAGGCTCTATGTGGGTGGAACAATGAACCTGTGCTGCACAAGACATAGCCCAGTCAACCTGACAGACTTCCTGTAGCTCCCTCCAGAGCCTAAGCATGGATGTCTGTGGCGCTTCCATGGGCTGGATCCGTTGGGAACAGGAGGTAGCTGACCATAGCCATTCAGCTCCTCAGTGCGCTATCTGAGGATCTATTAAGGCAAGAACCCCTGGGAGACCCAAGGCCACACTATGGTAGAGTAGTGGGGACCTGGCAGGCTTAATGGAGAAAAAAGGCTAAGACTCACCAACATGCCCTTGAGGGTGAGAAGAGTCAGAGCGGTGTTCATGGTAAGATTTCAGAGTGTCCTGTTGGGCCTGGCCTGCAGAAGAGGAGATCAGCCTGAGCTGAGAGCCAGACAAGTGCCTCAGGCAGCTCAGGCTGCTGGCCACCAGTAAGCAGATAGAGGAAGAGACATAATATATCACTAGTTAATGACCTGATGCAAAGTCAACTTAATGGTGGGTGAACAGCCCACCCTCATACCTACACAAGAGGGTTTGAGCAAAGTTGGGACTGGCTTGCACCTTAAGTCTAGTTTCCTGGTACCTCCACCTATTGCTAGGGCCAGGCTAAGAGAAACCACATCTCCAGGACTCCCCGCTGTGCCTAAGACACCTGTAGCCCATGGTTTCTTGTAAAGCTTTGCCAAAAAAGGGTTGTGAGCATATGAGCAGGCTGAGAGCCTGCCCTGGCCAGTTTGGGGTGCTCTGAGACATAGCCTTCTGTTTCCCCACACATTGGATGTCCAGCCTCAAACCCCTGCACGTCAGAGTTACTTCCCTGCCTCTTAAGTCAGAGACTGTTTGAAGTTACCAGGTCTTAGGCAAGGGCTGCATGGCAGGACTCTCTCACAGACACGTATAGTTTGCCAAGAACCAGATAAGACTCTGAACTGCCCACCTGAGTCCAGGGCATAGGGGAATGAAGAAGTTATCTCTAAATGGCCTGGGAAAGCTGGACCCTTTGAGTCTTACCTGTGTGTTGGCTGCAGGCCAGGGCCAGGGCTAAGACCCAGAATGGAACCAACTTTCTCCGGCCGACACCCATGCTCTGGAGCATGGGGAAATGTCCCCACTGGCAGCCTCTGAGGAAAGACTCTAGTCACCAGTTGCCTTTTGTAGTCCAAGAGCTGGCTCCAGCCCCAGTGGCTTCACGTGGGTGGGTGGGGCAGGCCTGTGGTTCCCCTTACCCAGGTAAACAGTGAGCACTCAGTCACTTCAGGCTGGTCAGTGGCAGCAGTCAGGGGTGGGTGTGCCGGAAGGTGGAGCCTGGTTTCCCCGAGGCTCCCCCAGATCTCACCTGTGTACTCCTCCCCAAGCAGAACCCACCCAGACTTTCCCAAGCCACCTTCTAAGCCATGAGTTCCTGGTATCTTAATAGACACATCTTTCTGCCTGAGCAAATGCTGCCCCCTGAGCTTGTCCTAGACAATCATCCCCCATTTCCTTGGAGAGGAGCTCAAAACTACTAACCTGCAGAGCAACCATTACCCAGCTTCATACTCCCCGAATCCTGGGCTATACTTGAAGTTCCCAGACCCAAGTGAGCAGCTGCAGCAGAGGCTAATACCCACCAATGGCTCTGGATGCCAGAAGTCAAGGCATTTAATGCCCACTGAGCTGGAGAGATGCTATTGACTCTGCCTAGAGGAGCCTGTGCTCATGTCCTGATGCCCAGATGAGAGAGCATCATGCATGAGTCTTTGCCCAGACCTGGGATGGATGATTCTGGACTCTCTCTGGGCTACTAGGAATTGAACTGGACACTGCTCCCCAGTAGCCAGACTCCCTCAACCAATGTCAGCAGCTCTGTTGCCCACAGGTAAACGAACCCTACCAAGGGAGAGATGACAGTAGAAGAAGAGATGCTGGCCCTCTCCCTGCCGGAGAGAGGTCAAAGGTTAAAGAAAGAGCTATGTTTGAACTTTCTGGTTGCTTCTGGCTTCCCTTGAGACCCACCTCAAGCCTATCCTGGGCACGTGGTTCCCTGTACTGCCCTTTATGCACGCCATGCCTTGATCCCAATGTGTGTGTGTATGTGTGTGTGTATGTGTGTGTGTGTGTGTGTGTGTGTGTGAGAGAGAGAGAGAGAGAGAGAGAGAGAGAGAGAGAGAGAGAGGGCACCTCACACATCACAGAAGTGTGAGGGCCCAGAGAAACTGTGGCTAAGTGAATGAGTGAATCAGTGAAGAAAGTTAGTAAATGAGCAAATGAATGAGTGAATGAACAGACTAATAAGTGAATTGGTGAATCAATCAATGAGCAAAACCAGATGAATGAATGCAAAAGTGAGTAGACAGCTGAGTGAATGAATGGATGGCTATATCAATCAATAAGTGTGGATGAGTGAATGGATGGATGGATGAATGGATGAGTCAATGAGTAAGTGAAGAATGGACTAGAGAAGTGAGTGTGTGAATGAGAGAGTGAGTGTGTGAATGAGAGAGTGTGCTGAAGGATAAATGAATGAGCAGACACACAGGAAAAGATGTGGGTGGTAATGGGATGTATCAGTTAGAGGGCTGGGCCTTAGATACATGACAACCCCCTGCACCAACCACCAACTGTTGCAGAGCTTGGATTGGCCTTAGCACAGAACATGAAACCTGGAGAAAGGTCGACAGTGAGGCCTTGCTGTGGGCCAGGCTAAGTAGACAAGGCTAACGATGGCTGAGTGTCTGGACAGTATGATTTAGAACCAGTGCTGCTGAAGAGTCCATAAGGAGTTTCAGGTGCCCCAGACTGAGCACAGCACATGACCATGGGCATGCCTTCCTCACCCTTAGCAAAGCAGGAGGCTCCTTAGCCAGCAGGATTTATGGCCCAACACAAAGGAGCAGGCTCACATCACATCTTGACCTCTGGGCCCTATGAGTTATCAGCCTTGCTTTGATGGATATCATGCCTAGTGTCTAAGACTGAGTTAAACCTCAGTAAGCTGATCCCTTGACCACCTCACAGACAAGACTATCTCTAGGCCATAGCATACAGAAAGATTCTCAGGGCTACTCTGGGGAGCAGGCCTGTGTGGCTGCTGGGTTCTGTTATAGCCATGTGGATGCTGATCTTCCTTAAGTATCCAGTTCTAGGCACTTCAGCCACTGGGCACCAGCTACCAGGCTTGGTGGCTGTTCCCACGCATATTCAACCTAGACATACCATTGACAGGTCCCAGTGCTCTCCCAGAGCCTTAGCAGTCTCAGCATTCAGGATTCACATATCCACTCAGTAAGGGTCCAGTTGCTTCTGGCCCCCTGCCTCCAGCCTCAGTCTGACACCTACAGTAGGCTCCAGCCAGACTGGCTGGCTCCTTGCCCCTTCTTCCACACTGGAACTGAACCTGCCCAGCTTCTGATCAAGGACAGGTACGGGAGCAGGGTGACAAGGCCTGACTTGCAGGATGGATCATGGATGGGGGCTGTGCTCAGCTACTGGAGTCTAAAGGACACTGTCCTAAAGGACATACAGTAAAAGCACTGGGCACATGGAAGCAAAGGGCAAGGGGCCAGGGCAGTGGCCCAGAGCCTTCCTTTGGCCCCTGAAGTCACTCAGCTCAGGGACTGGGCCTGGGCTGGGCTGGAGCCCTCCCTTCAGGAGCTGATAAGTGAATGGCTCACTACAATCAGGCAAGGAAGGATTATACCCCAGCCGTTGCCATGGAGTTAAGAAAATGTTAGGGACCAGAACAGGGGAAAGGCCATGGCCATATTCCAGAGCATCACTGTCGCACTGTTGTCTAACTATTAGTCCCACCTCTGCAAACCCCCCACCCCCAGTGTATTACAGGAAGCCAGTATCTGATATCCCCTTGATCCTGGCAGGCTAGCCTGGTGACTCAGTGGAGATTAAGCTGGATCACGTTGGGATCAGTCCCAGAGTAAGGCAAAAAATAGCCAGTCTGGACAGCCTTGAGAATTGGAGATGTGGCTGGCATTTCAAGACTCCATGACCCTCACACAAAGACCCCTTCATCTCCAAGTCCATCCCTGCTTTGGGGATGCCTTGAGTTCTTCCTGGGGCAGTATATTCCAGTTCCCTTCCCACCTGTAGCAGGAACTCCTTGGGGGTTTTCTTGTCTTAGGCAAAGCCTTGGACCTACACCTGCTTATCATTAATGTATCATACACACTCTACTGCCTCCTGCCTCCCCCAGCCCAGCTACAGCCTGACTCTCAGTCCGGCCCATCACTGGTCCATATGAGCTGATCTCAGATCTCAGCATCTGGAGCTCCAGGGCTGGCATTTTCCTAACTGTCCACACTTCTCCCTCTCAGTTTCTGGGCATAGTCCCTGAAGCCCTCAGGTCAGTCTCACTCTACTGAGAGAAGTCCATGCCCCTGCAGCAATGTGCACACCTGAGACCCTTCAGCTCTCTTACTCCTTCCCGGGGGTGAGTGATAAAGGACTCTCCCTGAAAATCCAGGGGTGCACTTTGCCACAGGGCTTGTTTCCTGGGCAGAAGATGGAAATCCTGCATGTGGTACCTGGCAGCTGTGTGGCTCTAGACCAGCCCATCATCCACTCTGTGCCTCGGGGTCCTCATCTGTAGGAGCTGCTGCACGGTGAACTACAGCCCAGTGATGAACTGAGTCCAAATCAGGACAGGATCCTCTGCACTGCTCCTTGACTCTGGAAAAGCACTCTGTGGCAGTCCACCTCTGTCCTCCCTAGGAAGTGGGGGTGGGGGGTATTGCCCCATATCCCAGAGACTTTAAGCTAATCAAGGGGCTTGAAAGCATCCCTGCTTCCTCATCACAAAGTGGAGTGGCACCTCCTAGCCTGTCATTTTGGACACATTTGTGTATCAATCATGACACATAAAAACTCAACAGGTTTTAGGATCCTGATGGCTTCTCTGCCACTTCTAGCCCATAGCCATATGACACATGGGTGTCCTGATAGCCTGGGTCTGGGCTGAGCCTACTGCCATTGATTACAAGCTGGCATTTGGGGACAGGGAACCACATCTTCTTGGTTGATTGTGCTTTGTGGGACCATTTTTCCAAGCTGGCAGGAAGTGACACCAATTGTGGAAGGAGACGACCCCTGCATGGTTGGGCAGCTCTGCCACTTTCAGGAATTATCTCTGGTGTTGACAGAGAGGGCAGGCTGGACAGTGGATCTTTACCAAGCCAAGAACTTCCTTGATAAGGGATAAAAGGATCTTAAATTTCTCCAGCTTTATTTGGGACGGTCCGAGGGAGAGATATGCTGAAGCAATGGCCACGGGGGTTCTGTTTCGCCCTGCCCGGAAGGAACTGAGAGCTGGCTTAGCCTGCCTGGGGCCAGGGACTGCACCCCAGCATCGGAGGTAAAAAGAATAGCGTCAATTTGATTTTGCGGCGGGGCTGCCATGATTTGAAGCATTCCTGAGCTTGTTTGTTTCTCTGAATCATTAGGCAAACAGAATTCCTCCCAAGATCTGGCTGGGTAGCTGAAGGAAATCCTAACCCCTCTGGTCCTGGTTCTAGCCAAAGGGTCAGTTTTCTGGTGGTGTGCACAGCCAGGACTACATAGATGGCTGATAAAAGTAACCAATACCGGCCCCCACATGGCTGGTGCTCCCCAACACCAACTCCTTCTTGTCTTGTCTGGAAGTATACAGGGCTTTCTCCTACTGTCTCTGGGAGTTGAATCTCCTTTCTTACCCTACAGCCCTTCATTCCTCACTTTTTTGGGAGGCGGTTCTGGTCACCTGTCACCTCTAGGGACCCAGGCAACTTCAATGCAGCCCCTAGAGAATGTGAACCTGAAGATAAATTTAGGGACAGAGAAGACCCTGAGGCAGAACATCAAACCCAAATCTTCCTCTGGAGCCATCAGTCAGCCCAGCTTTGTCCCAAACCTGAGGCTCTGGGTCTGTGACAGTCAAGTGGACCTTGTTGATACTATTCCTTGATCAACTCTCCCTAGTGCTGTTCTCTCACGCTGGCCTGGAGGGCCTGGTCAGGTCTCTCTCTCTCTCTCTCTCTCTCTCTCTCTCTCTCTCTCTCTCTCT
>NW_021620446.1:978979-1008741 GCF_004785775.1 Grammomys surdaster | reverse complement strand
CTCTCTCTCTCTCTCTCTCTCTCTCTCTCTCTCTCTCTCTCTCTCTCCACCAGGACCACCCTTTGCACAGCCTCTGAGGAGAGAAGGGAATACTCCCTTACTGGCTTGCCACGGCCAGGTCCCAACCAGACCACCGGGCCATAGAGAATAGCTCTGACCCTTTGGACAGAGGAAGAACCTAAGTGCAGGTTGCATCCTACACATCAGGGTTAGTGAATTTAACCAACACTTTCCTCAATAATTAGCCATATCCAGGGGCTAGGAGGATTACTCTGACAGTAGAATACCCACCAGGAAAGCAAAAGAACCTGATGTTTGGATCCTCTGAATGCCCATTAAAAGAAAACAGCCTGGCAAACATAGAATACCAGCACTGGGGAGACAGGGGATTCAGGGACAGGGGGATTCCTGGAACTTGCTAGTCACCAAGTCCAGTAGAATCAATGGCTCCTCAGTCAGTAAGAGAGTACCTGTCTCAGAAACTAAGCTTCAGAATGATTGAAAGATATTTAACAGTACCCTGTGGCCTCTGCATGCAAATTCCCATGCATGAGCACCCACACTTGCACACACATATATACACACCCAAATACACACACACAGACACAGACACACACACAGACACAATCATATCTATTGAAATATATATTCATAGAAAAGTACTGCTTCCAGATGCACACCCAGAACAATAGGAGGGGTCTCTAAGAGAAGCTTGAACATCCAAGCTCACTGCAGCACCACTCACAAGAACCAAAATCCACTGGCACTTGCACAAGACATCCTGTGTCCACATACCAGGATGTTACCCAACACACACCTGTAATCCTAGCACCCTGAGCCTGACACAGAAAGATTGCAAGTCTGAGGATAGCCAGGACAACATAGAAAGATACCTTGTCTCAAAGGTCAGGGCAGGGAATTGTGGCATGTGAGATAAATCAGACATAAAAAGATAAATTTCTGGGCTGAGCCTGGTACAACACACTTTTAATCCCAGCACTCAGGAAACAGAGGCAGGTAGATCTCTGGGAATTTGAGGGCAGCCTGATCTACAGGCTTGTTCCAGGACAGCCAGAGCTATATAGTGAGACCTTTCTTGAATTGAGAGAGAGAGAGAGAGAGAGAGAGAGAGAGAGAGAGAGAGAGAGAGAGAGAGAAGATTAATTCTATAGGATTCAACTCACAGAGGGTCTCTAGAACCATCAGATTCACAAAAACAGAAAGCAGAGTGAGATGCTTGTTACTGGGAAGGGTGTGGAGTCGTCATTTAACATGGACAGAGTTTCAGTCTAGGAAGATGGAATATTCTGGAAGTGGATGATGGGAACAGCTGAACATTTGTGACACAGGAACTATGCATTGAAAATGACTGTCATGGTTAGTATTGATTGTCAACTGGGAAATCACTTGGGAAGAGAGTCTCAGTGAGAAAATGTCTACCCCAGTTTGAGTTGTGAGTACATCTGTGAGATGACCCAGCCTGAAAGTGAGTGGCACCATTCCCTGGGTTTGGGCCTTGTGTGTAAGACAGAGAAAGCAAGCCAAGCGGTAAGCACGTGTGCATTCCTTCTCTCTTCATGTGACAGTGGATGTGATATGACCAGCTGATTCACGTCTGCAACAATGGGTTGTAACCTTTCTCCCCAAAGTTAAAACCTCTCTTTGTCCTAAGTTGCTTTTTGTCAAGGTGTTTTATCACAGCAACAGAAGAGAACTTGGGATATGAAAACAGCAGATCTTATGTGATCTATATTTTACTGTGATTTTTTTAAATGGAAGGGAACGTCACACCCACTGTAGCTTCGCTGGGTTGAAAACTGTGTGTGCACTCTCCCATGCCTTGTGGACCCTTATGGTGACTAGACTGTTTTGGCTGCTTGGCTGAGCCACACCCTCCTCACCCAAAAGTGCTGCCCCTGGGATAGCTGAGAATGAGGCTGAGATCACCCCCAAATCCTAGCTCCAAGCGCAGCCAGATCAGGGACACTCATATTTTGGAGTGAGGGAAAGCACTCTAACACCCAGCTCTGAAAGTACGCAGGCTTACTCCCGCACCTTGGTTTCTGAGCACTGAACAGGTAAACAATCCATAGGTGTCCCATGTTAATAGTTCTGAATCACTGCCCCAGGCCAGGTCAGGGTCCCAGCAGGCCAGCCAAACACTACTGGCCCACAGGTGCTAGACTCTGCCCTCCTCCACCCATGTGAGTCCCTGTCAGACTATCAACCCTTCAGTCAGAGCCCACACAGCGCAACCCTGGCCTGCCGTGTTTAACTAGGCCTAGTGTGCTCATCCTAGAGCATACAAGAATGGTGGAGTCCACCCCAAAGCACCAGGAACACAAAGAAGACAGGCCCAGCAACTGGCAGCAGCCCTGGGAGGTGCAAATTCACCCACACCATCCTCAGACTTATAAAACCACAAAGAGGTTGGTGAGGAGGAAAAACACCAAAATGACAGCAGAGCTGAGCTCTGGGGTCAGACCGTGGCCTGAGGCCTAAGCAACTCACACCAGCATGGCTGCCTCCATGCTTCTAGAGTAGAGTACAGCAGCATGGTCAGGAGGGGCCTCGTCCTCAGAAAAGCTGTGTCTCCTTCCCAATCCACCTCAGAGGTACAGATATGAGGCCTCCCTGTGGTCTGAGTAACAATTATTCTCTGAGAACTCAGGATACAAAGATCTGTCTAGTTTATTTATGGCTTCTAGGAGCCTAGCTGACACGTATTTTGTTCAAGCCTTTTGCCAAGTTTTTTTTTTTAATTAGGATACGTACACTTCAGCAGGGAGAGTGTTTACCAGACAAGTGTAAGGACGTGAGTTTGATCTCCAGCACCCATGTAAAAAGCATGGTGGTGCTTGCCTTCCATCTCAGTGCTGGGGAGTAGAGATGGAAGGATCCCTGGGGTTCAGTGGCCAGCCAGTCTGGATGAATTGGCAAACTCTAGGTTCACTGAAAGACTGCCTTAAAAAGTAAGGTGGAAAATTACTGAGGAATGGCATTTTACAATGGCACGCACACACATGCACATGTGGACGCACACACAAATAGGTTTTAGGGGTTCTTTAAGTATGAGCTATATAAATCACCTTTGGAAATATACTGTGAGTCCTTGCATTGCCATTTAGTGAAACTCCTGAGTAGGGTGGTATCCAATTTATCAGCTCCCTATCTTACACCGTGTCTTAGCATTCTGTTCAAGAAGCCTTGGCCTAAGACCCAGTCTATTTTAGATCAGGCAGACTCACCCCATGTTTTCTCCCAGGATATTACTGCCCTGATTTCACCTTTAAGATGATGAAGTACTTGAGTAGGGGGGTTGAGTAATACGAAGTCTGAGCCAGGGCTTTTTATTGTCCACTCCCACTGCCAGTTTGCCACTGTGCTGCTGTCTTTCAACAATGGGTTCAGTGGTGAGTCGAATGGCTGTCTGTATGACAGCGTGTGTCCGGGCTCCATGTGTTGATCCCAACTTGACCAGTAAAGGCTTGAAAACAGTATCCTCTAACTTAGCTCAAGACTGCTCTGGCTGTCCTAGGAACCATGGGCTCACACAGACTTCAGAATGAGCACGTAACTGTCTAGAAAGAAATCTGCTAATCAGTCTCAGGGAAAATGACATCTCAACAACTCCAGGTCATCTGTCTTCCTCTGATATTGGTCTCTAAGTTTCTTCTGCTTTCTCCAGTGTTTAATGTGGAGGTCTTGTGTATATTTTGTTGAATGGATTCCTAGGTATTTAAGGTTTTATAAGTCAGCTGAGAACTGCTGTTTCCTAGTAGTTGACTGAGAGTCCATAGACATGCCCATCCAGAGAGTGGAGTGTTGGGTTTCACCAATTGTGTTATAACTGACAACTGTGTTAGTCTCAGTAACACGCTCACCCCTGACTTTATATTACTTACTTTTCTTGCTGTGACAGAAATGCCCAATAAAAGCAACTTAAGGAAGGAATGGTTTTGGTTCATAGCTTCAGAGTACAGTCCTTCCTGGAGGAGAGCACATGGTTGCAGGGGCATAAGGCATCTGGTTGCACTGCACCCGCAGCTAGGAGGCAGAGGTGAATGCTGGCACTCAGCTCTTTTTTTTTTTTCATCTTTCTCATTCATCCCTGTCCGTGGGATGGTGCTGATCACACTTAGGAATCTTCCCACCAAAATTATCACCGTCCAGAAACCACCTCACAGACATGGTGATTCTAGACCCTGTCAAGTTGACAGTCAGTATTAACTACCATGAACGTCTGTGTCCACTCCCTGTACTTGTGTGCACTTCTTCCTTGACAAAGTCAAACGTGTGACTATATGAAGGATCTTGGGATAAGATGAATAAATGTCTTGGGTTTCCCAGAACCCTGAGGTGATCCCAGTAACTCTCGAAGAAATGAAGAAGTGAAGGGGTTTGGAGACAAAAAAGAGACACCAGTGGCCCTGGATGGAGGAACATGAAGGAAATAGATTCTCCCAGGAACCTCTGGGAGAGATGGGGTCCTGCTGACTCACTGACATGCCCAGCCTTCTGGACTGTATCAGTTCATTCGTGTTGCTCTAGGCCACTGAGCCTGTGAATATTGTGAAGCCCCCTGTGGTAAAGATCCACTGACCGGCAAGAGCTCTATGAATGTGGAGATGGAGAGTTACAGGTAGAGAGCCAAGTTACCTTGAGCTGTCTTCAGTCCCAAGATAGACATTTACCATCTCTAGATCTAATCTACGGTCCTTTCAACCATCAGGTAAAACCCTTGGGATGTATTGACTTAGCAGACAACCAGCTTCTACCAAATCAAAAGCTAAGAATCGCACCAGATAGCATCTGAGATCTAGAGCAGAAATTTTCTACTTTGCTAGTAGTGACAGGCATCCTCTCCTCTTCCTGGGAGGAAACAAAAAGCTTTCACCTTTCACCATCGAGCATGGTGATAACAGATTACCATATTTGTATTGTGTGTGTACATGCACATGTGCACACATATATATTCATTTGTGTGTGTGTGTGTGTGTATGTGTGTGTACACATGTGGAAACTAGAGAATAACCTTGAATTTCTTTCCTCGGGAGTTGTCCCCTTATGTGCGACAGGGTCTCTCACTAACGTAAGCCTACCAAGTAGACCAGGCTGACTGGCCAGTGAGTCCCAGGAGTCTACCTGTCTTTTTCTCCCCAGTGCTGTGATGACACATACATGTCATCATACCGGGCTCCCCCCTCCCCCGCCCCTGACCCCAGGGACCAAGCTTAGCAACTGGCTATCTCTTCATCCCTATAGCAAGGTTTGTCATTTCCCTGAGATTTCCTATGTTCCTGTCTCTCTGAAGCTTACCATGATTGGCAGTTGAACTACCCCAATTCATCCTTCTCTGGCCATGAGTTACACAGCCAAATGCTTCTTGTTATCAAATGTTTGGAGGTTCTCTTGCTGTTTTCTGTGCTGATTTCTGACTTGATTCTGTTGTCATCAGACTCAGTATGTGCAGGTTTGTCTGAGATGCCAGGACATGGAGAGCCTATGCCTGTTGCATGACTTTTTTCAACAGAGATATAAAGATATAGCCTCATCCCAGATAAGGAGGGTACCAGCAGACCAAAGATGAGGCTGTCCAACCAAGTCCAGCTTGGTGAATACTGCAGCTGTGATTTTCATATCTTCTACCAAGTATCTGACAGGAAGCATCTCAAGTAGGATGGGTTTAGTTTGACTTCTGGTTTAAGAGAGTACAGTCCAAGGAAGACACAGAGACAGGGGCAACTCAGGCTGAGGCGGTGGGAGCTTACACACGTCTGCCTGGGGCAAGAAGCAGAGCTAGACTATAGATCCCATGTTCTACCACCCGTGCCCCACTTGTTCCTTCTAAAACCCACCTCTCAAATGTTCCACAGCCTCCCAAAATAACACCTCCAGCTGGTAACCAAGTTCAAACACAGGAGCTGGCCTAAGGCATTGCACTTTCAAACCCCAATAGTAAACCAGCGATTTTATTGGAGTTGCTGGTAGGCATATGGGTGACTCTCAGGCAGCTGCATCACCATAGAGCCCCCAACCCAACCAACCCTCCACCCCTTGAATACTCTAGCACCCCTCAAGACCACATACAGCTGGGGCAAGACCCCTTACAGGCCCAGCTGAGGCAGAAGAGAATAGCAACCAGAAGCCCAGTATCCTCTGACTCTCCCTCTACATAAGACTACTAACAGCTCTGTTGTCCCAGACCAGGCTATCAGCTGTATTCTGCTTAGTCTCTTGTCATGACTTCAGGCCAAGGTCTACTGTAGGTCGCTATGACAGCTCTGCTTCCAGACAACACTGGTCTCATAACCTGGAGGAAGCAAGTATTCAGCAATGGTCCCAGGGCATTTGAGAGGAGGGTGTGTGCCCCAGGGTGGAGTACCCAGGGATGAAGGCTAGGTCCTGTTGGCGGGGAGCATTAATCTCTGCTACATCCTTGTTGGTCTTCAGTCTTATTGTTCTAACAATTGTTTAAAGAGGGGTGTCAGCGTCTCTAACTATAACTGTAAATTTGTGTTTCTTCTTTTGTTCCTGTCAGCTCCAGGGCTTAGACTTTTCAGCTTTCAGTCCCTTCCTCTAAGGTCCTGACCCTTCTGTTTCTGAGTTGCTCTCACTGGAGTGCCATTCTAGGCTGGACAACTGGTCTTCCCACAGAGGCTGCCCTGTCACCTTTGAACTCCAAGGATTCTGATGGGGAATCTGCTGTCAGCTGAGTTGGTACTCCCTGCAGGTAACACGATTCTTTCCTACCATTTTCAAAACTTGTTCTCTTCTGTTTTCAGAAGTTTTGGGATTCTTAGGGTTGCCCTTGCTTGAGGTTCCACATGGCTTCTTGAGCTTTCATGTGTTTTGCCATATTTGAGAGATTTTACTTTAAGAGGGTTTTTTTTTAATTTTTAATTATCTGTGTTACAGTATGTCTGTGCATGTGAGGTCAGGAACCCATGGAGGCCAGAAGAGGGAGTCAGATCCCCTGGATTTGAAGTTGAGGGACATTGTGGGTATGGGTGCTGGGAACACAGTGTAGCTCCTCTACAGAGCAGTGAGTGCTCTTAACTGCTGAGCCAT
Organism: Grammomys surdaster; assembly: GCF_004785775.1. Lineage (NCBI taxonomy): Eukaryota > Metazoa > Chordata > Mammalia > Rodentia > Muridae > Grammomys > Grammomys surdaster. The sequence continues at coordinate 1,001,670 of NW_021620446.1, read as the reverse complement.
CTTTCTGACCCTACTCAGGATATTTTCACCCTTCTTTGTTACTTGTTTTTCTGCCATACCCTCTGCCTCTTCTTCCATGACTCCCACCATTTCGTGAGTCAGCTTTGGTTACTATAACACAAACACCTCAGATAGACTTTTTAGGCCGATAATGGACAATAGTAGGGTTGGTTTTGTGCTTGGGGCTCATGTTTTGGAGGTTCTAGTCTATAATCATTGGGCTCATGCTTGAAAGTTGTGATCAGGCCATGCATCACAGCAGAAGTGTGTAGACACTGGAGACTTGAAGCCTTCAACACATGGGCCCTTCAGGTAATGCCAAAGAGCAAACCATATGTGATGGTTGATTTAGACTGTCAACTTGACATGATCTAGTAGAATCTAGAAGACAAAACTCCGAATATGTCTGTAAGGGAGCTCCTGGATTGAGTTGATTGGGGAGTAAGTAACCACCCCAAATGTGGGTACCACCATCCCATGGACAGAATAAAGGGGGAAAAGCTGAGTATCAGCATTCATCTGTCTCTCCTTCCTGTGGACTTTGTCTTGTGATCCTGCTTCCCTACCTTCCCCACCAGGATGGACTGCATCCCTGAAATGTGAGTCAGAAAAAGCCCTATATTAAGTTGCTTTTGTTGGGTGCTTGGTTATGTGAAGAGTGACTAACACACTATGACAGCATCACTGAGCTCTCTGACACAGATTGCTGAGGTTGTGTGTGCCTTGCCAGCCTCTGATGCTCTATCTCCTCTCTAGCCTGTGTCATCTTTGTTGACTCATCTCTTCCAATTCAGTGTTTTCTCCTCTCACAGGATCTCTCCCCTGCTTTCTATCACTTAAGTCAACTGTGGTAGCTACTTTCCTCATTGCTGTGACCAAATACACGAAGAATTTAAGGGATGAAGGGCTAGGTTTTGGCTCATGGTTTGTAGAGATACAGCCCATCATGGTGGGGAAATTCGGGTGGTGGGCCATGGGGCCAATAGTTGTTCACACCAGTGGACCAGGAATCAAAAAGACTTAGGTAGAACAAGGTCTGGGCTATGCCCCTCAACGCTGATACTTCAGCAATTCACTTCCTCCAGTAAAGCCCCATCTCCTAAAGGCTCCACAACCTCCCCAGATAGTGCCCCTCAATGGAAGACCAACAGTTGAATCAGATGAGCCTGTGAAGCACATTTCACATTCAAATATATATACACCAAGCTTTTGACATTTTTTTCTTTCTGTTTTTGTCGCTCTCAGTCCTAAAATTTCCATTTGGTTCTCCTTGATATCTTTTTGTTTTGTTTCATTTTAATGTGTATGGGTATTTTGCCTGCATGTATGTTTGTACAAGATATGCATGTCTGGTGCCCAGGGAGGCCAGAAGAAAGCATTAGATTCCCTGGAACTGGGGCTACAGATGGTTGTGAGGTGCCACGTGGGTGCTGGGAATACAACCTGGGTCCTCTGGAAGAGCAGCCAGTGCTCTAAATCTCTAAGCCATCTCTCCAGCCCTACTTCTAGTGTTTTTTATACCTCTGCTTAGAGTCTGTGATCTTTGTTGAGCCTGTATGTATGTTATAAACTTGCCTCTGTGTTGCCTAATGGAAGCCATTTTACGGTGACTGTATAAAGGCCTTGGCTGAGTAACTGTACCATCGGTGCTGTCTCAGTATTGACCTTTACTGATCACCTTTGACTTCAGCTCGAGCTCTTCCTGATTTTTGCACCAAATTTTCATCAATTTTTTTCTTTCTTTCTTTCTTTCTTTTTTTTTTTTTTTTTTTGAGACAGGGTTTTTCCGTGTAGTCCTGGCTGTCCTGGAACTCACTCTGTAGACCAGGCTAGCCTCAAACTCTCGAACTCAGAAATCCGCCTGCCTCTGCCTCCCAAGTGCTGGGATTAAAGGCATGCGCCACCACCGCCCGGCAATTTTTTTTTTTATCAAAATTTATGTATTACAGGTTCTGTTATGAGATTCTGGGTCTTACAAGTCTTTTAGTTGGCTTCCCCTAGCACTCAATCACCAGGAGGCGGAGGCTCACATTCCCTGCAGTTGTCTGAATGCCCAAGGGATCTCTGCTCATTGCTCATATTGGGTCTGATTCTTGCTTAGGGTGGGACAGGTACCTTGTTACAGTCTTTACAAATCCTCCACTGACAGGCTTGGTCACCAGTGAGATGAAGCCAAGATGGGGAGATGGGTACTTCATTGCTGATAATGTGGTGGTGGCAGGGGGTGGGAGAGTCTGTGTATCCACATGGCCTTTGCTGAGACCTCACCAGCCTAAAGAGAAGAAGGAAAGGATGCCTAGCTGAGACACAAAACCTAGCTAGAGTTTTTTTTTTTTATCTCCACAGGCCTCTGCTGTCCTTTGTGCACTACTTTTATGTAGGGTGGACTAAGGCAGTAATTCGTGTTCGTGTGTGTGTGTATGTGTGTGTGTGTGTGTGTGTGTGTGTGTATGCATGCGTGTGTGTGTCTGTCTGTCTGTCTGTTTGTGTGCTTCCTTTTTACTTGGGAGTGGTGCTTGAAGGGAGAGGATTGACACAAGATCTTGCTATGTAGCCCTGCCTGGCCTGGTACTTACTGTGTAGATTGTAGACAAGGTCATACAATGTAGCCCAGGATAGTCTTGAACATGTAGACATGCCTCACCCTCAAGTGCTGGAAATACAGGCATGAGCCGCTATGCTTGGCTCCGTTTTTCTAGGGTGTCTCTTTCCCTCATCACTGCAGCTCTAGAAAGCAAGGTTTTGTTCCCTGCATGTCACTTCTTCTTCATTGCTGTTCCACTCTGCTAACCTTCTGGGCTCCACGTCTGGGACATAGAAGACATAGAAGTTGAGGTCACTGCCCCATTAAAATATAATCCCAGGAGACTCCCCTGTGAGAGCAGGGATCCTGACTGGTTTTGCATTTTAGTAGATGAAAGGGAGGTTTTTAATCGGCACATGAGTGAGCCAGAATGCAGATTCTGTGGGCTTCTTCCTCAGCTCCTTTTCGTGGTGTCCCAAGATTCCTAGTTCAAGGTCTGGCAACACTGTGCTTGCACCTCAGTCTGCTCTGTCTAGCAAGCTGCCACCTCCATCGTGAACCTGCAGACTGTGGCTCGAGGCATCACGGTTTGCATAAGCCCCCACACACACACACACACACTGCAGACTCATATGTTAAACACATGGATCCAGCCTGTGCCACCATTTTAGGCATTCAGCTTGAGCTCTCTTCCTTTCCCTGACAACTGGAAAGATTCCTTCTGGGGGAGCTTGCTGCCATAGATTGAATAGGAAATGCCCAACCCCACCCCACCCCTAGCTCATGTATTGAACACATGCTCCTCATCTTGGAAAGTTCTGGAAACATTAGATGGAGCCTAGCTAGTGGAAGTAGGTGACTGTCTTATGCCTTTGAAAGCGACACATTCGCTCTCTGCTTCCTGTCTGCCACGAGAGCAAGAACTTCCTCTACAACACACTTCTGCCGTCAGGACACATGGAGTCCAAGCAATCATACACAGACCAAGTGCACCCTCTGCACACAAGGGTCAAAAGCAGCCCTTCTCCTTCTGGTTATTTACATCAGCTACTTTATCACAACAATGAGGAAATCGGCTACCGTAGAGAATGCTCACACTTCATTTGCTTCCTCTCACAGGTTTGGATCCCCTCTGGTCCTGCCCACCTCTCTCTACTTACTCCCCAGTCCTTAGCGTAGGGTCCTCTCTATGCTGTCTAAATCTGTGACGATGAGTGGCACATGTGCCCATCTGATGGCAGCCATTCCTCAGCTCTGAAGTGACCACCCACTATCTCCCCACACTCTTTCTCCCTGTTCACAGGGAGCCCTCTGTGCCCTCCACCTGCCTTACTCTACTTTAAAATCTGTTTTTCTCTCCAGGACATTTTTCGTGGGCCCCACCATAGCTAGGTCTGTGTGTGCTGCTTGCATGAATATGGCCTCCCTAACCTCTGGAGCTCTCCCTAGGGTCTGTGGATCACCTAGCTCTGTAAGTCATCATTTGGTTGGCCTAAAAGTCTATGATTTAAAGGACCAAAGGCCTTAGGCTCCCTAGTATGTCCCCTGTGGGCTCACTGGGCCTCTCTCCTGCTGATGGAGGATCAAGAGGATCTCTGGGCACCGTAGCAGAGGACAGAATTAGTGGCCGCTGGAAATCTGCCCAAGAGCATGGGAAGAAGTGCTAATTTTCCATCTCTTTTTATTCCCCAGGCAGGGATCATAAATGTGAATAAATAAAGAAGTATGAATATGGGACACCAGGCATGATGGAGGGGACCTAAGCCTGGAAAACCATGCCTGAGGATTTGGGAGACAGAATCCCCTAAGACCTCAGGAATCAGGGTCACATACAGTGGCTTCATGGTGATAGTGGCAGGGAAGGAGGGTGGGAAAGAAGAGAAGAGCCTTGTCCCGAGTCCAAGCAATCCCTGTACTGACCATAATTCCCAGGGCAGGGGAAAGGGGGTCTCACTTCAGAAAGAGAGGCAACAAAATTGAGTTTGCCCTAAGTTGTCCTTCCTCTGATCTTCTGTCAGTTGCCAGAGTTGCTGAGGCCTAGAAAGGCTGAGAGCCCTGGCCAGGATTGCACAGAACCACTTTCCTGTTGGAATCCTTGCCCTCCCTGCCTTAGACGAGGGATTTGGCAGTCTCAGGGACTCCCAAGCTCCTTCTCAGACACCTTCTGCTTCAACCCAGGTGCCCCTTCCCCTGCCTCTGGGTGGGGCCAGGTCGACTAGACTGTGAGGCTCCTCAGCCCCCAGCTTTTGTCCCCAGAGCGCTTGGAATAGAAGAGGAGGCCCCACACAAAGAGATGTTTGCCTTTCCCCCAGCTCTGGGACAATACTTTGGCTGGGAGCCAACCTTGGGGCCCAGGCCCACCAGCTATAGGGTGCTATTACTCATCCACTTGAGGATAAAAGGTGGGTCAGAGCAGACTCCAGAGGCTGCATTTCTTGCTGAGAGGACAGGGGCTTTATGAAGTGGTCTTGGACATAGAGCATTTAGAAAAGTGGGGATAGGACTTGTGGGGGACATCACATTGAATGGGGTGTATGACTCTGGCCCAGACTCAGAAGAGACGTGCAGGATGTTATAAGGTGGGAAGCCAGGCTGGCTGGGCCAAGGCTGGGCACAGGTGGACTCAAGCTAGTCTGACTGGGGCATGGCTGAATGCAAGTGAGCTGTGGGGCAGGACAGGAGGAAGTGGACTGCATCCCCTCACCCCGCCCAAGCTCTCTATTCAACACCCCATGAGTCTACTCTATCTGGCCCCACTCTAGCAACCCATCCCTGCCACCTACAAGCCGAGTGCCTGGTTTGCCACTCAGCCCGGGACTACCTGATTTCCACATCTGTGATTCTCTTACAGGTTCCATGCTGGATTTATTTTGGCTTTGGTCACGGGTCACTGTAAAATGCTAAGAACTGTCTTGAGGTAAAATCTGACTGCAAAAGAAACAGTGACATTCCCCAGTTCCAGCTCCCTTAGTGTGAGTGCAGTCTCAGGGACTGAGCAGAGCAAACATAGGGATGCATTTGATCCCACAAGTGGCCAGGCCCGGCTAAAAATCCTAGTGTTTGAGGCTGCTTCCCAGTGCCCCCTCCCCTGTAGCCTTCAAGTTCCACACTCCGGACAGATGCTTGATGAGGAAGGCTGCCTCTGAGGACCAAACAGGAACTTAAACTGCCAGCCTTGGCTCCCAACTACCTTGCCCCCGGGGTAGAAGCCCCCTCAACCCCCCATGGCCTCTCCAGCCCTCCCCCTTCTTGTTGGGAGCTAGGCAGTGCTGCCTCTCTGTAGCCTGGGAACGCCTCTCCCCTGGGCCTGCCCAACTCCACCTGAGACAACATCCTGGCCTCGATAAAGCCTAAGGGCGCACGCCAAGCTAAGCGGCTTATCTACCACAATGCAGCCGCACCCAAGGGGAGACACACTGAGTGTAGATAAAGGGACAAGTTGGTGGGTGGTGTTCCCAGATATCCATCAAGGCCAGTGCCAGAGCTTGGCAGGCCCCTCTGCCACATTAGTGGGGGAGTCTCAGGTTTCTCTCTCCCTGCACCCCACACCTGTTAGGATCATTTGAAGCTGTGGCAGATATCCTGGGGGATGGCCCACCACAAGTGGCAGTGGCTGAGCCTAGGGGTAGCATCTGCTGGAGGGAATCACAGGGGTCTTGATTGCTTTCTTGATCAGCTGCCTCCTCTTAGCCTTTCAACTGTCTGTGCTTCCTGGCCAGGCCACAGCAGCAGACGGCTCTAAGCAGGGCAATGGGTAGTAGGAGTGGGTCCAGCTCTATCAGGATTTGCTAGTTATCTTTAGACCTTGGTTTCCCCATGCACAGTAAGGATGTTGAGATAGGCCTCATAAAGTCCTCTGGTATTCCTTTAGAGTCAGGGAGTGATACACACACACACACACACACTCACACACACACTGAGCTGGCATGAGCTTGAGACACCTGTAGTAGGAAAGGAGAGAGTGTTGGAGAAGGTGGGCTTCTAGAGCTACCAGTGGCCTTGCTTGGTGGGCACTACTCAGCCTCCACTAGGACCGAGGCCTGTTGTTGCCAGCAGCATGTCTGATTCACTGGGAACTGCCTTGTCCAATGTCATATTCCTCCTCCAGCAACCTGCTAGAAGGAAGGCACAAGGCCAGTGCTGGACTCTCTGGAAGTCCACAGCTTATCTTATACCTCGTTCCAAGGTTAACATTCTCAGGGTGTCCAATAAACCACTGCCCACAAAGTCAGGGTTCTATCCCTCAGGTACTATGGAGAATGGGATATGTATGCTACTATAGGGCAGATATATGGTGCATGAGGCCTCCTCTGGTCTGAGTTCAACCCTGATGTCCTTGGTGCCTGTACAGGCACAGGCAGGCCATGTAAGAAGAATCTCCCTGAGGGCATGGTGGATAGCGGCCTAGACTAAAACAGTAGACAATGGAGCAGAAGGTACAGGTTCACTTCCCTGAGGCCTACTGAGGGAGGATGGAGTTGGGAAACCAGGCATTCTCAGCCTTCCCTGTATTCAGGGACCTGCCACTAGTCATGCTCATGCCCCTGCCCTTTGGTAATTACACATCTCATTGACTTGACTTGGGCCCTACTTGACAATTGCCTTTCCATGTTGCTCTGGCTTTACCCTTTAGCCACTAATTTCTCTCATCATGCCAAAGGCTTGAAGTGTCCCTAGGCTCAGAAGCCATTAAACCCTTACTTACATTCTGGGGTCCTTCCTGCTAGCCAGACAAGGGCCTGTAAGATGTAGCCAAGCTGTGAGAGGTACACTGTGTGAATGGGTCACGTGCAACAAGATTTGAAGGGCTGAGACACAGGGCAGAAGACAGCTGGGTGGCCCCACAAATTATTCTGCTGTGTAGGGCAAGGAGGTCTGGCTAGATAAGGGCCCTCAATCCCATGTCCATCCTACAAAGAGGAGGGGAAGGACAAGACATCCATGAGAAAGCTGGGCAGGGTCTCTTAGGCACATTACTTTTCTTGTTACTATGGCAAAATACTTGACAAAGAAACTTAAGGAGAGTTTCATTTGGACTGACAGCTTAAGGATACAGTCCGTTATGGCAGAGAAGACATGGCAGCAGGAATGTAAGGTGTGGGGAGCCAATGGGGTTGCTCGGCAGGAATCTGACATTGGCCAAGGACAAGGAAATGGGCTTTAGACAAGAATCTGACTTTGGGCCATGACAAGGAAGAAGTTCAGTCAGGAGTCTATTTTTAGGCTAAAACAGAGAAATAAATTCAGTCAGGAATCCTAGTCTTAGGCTAAAACAAAGAGGTAAGCCTCAGGCCTGAATGTGACTGTGAGCTAGGACAGGGAGGTAGGCTCAGATACTTTGTCATCCTGATGAGCCCTTAGAAACAGCGATCATGAGAGTGATCATGGGGTGATCACGGGACTCTGTATATTGCCTTGTTTGTTCCTTGACTGTTTGTTTCTATTGTAATGTTGGTTCCTCAACCTAGAACTGACCTAAATACTTGCATGTAGTTAAAAGAGACTGATGGAAATAGGGAGAAGAAGGAAGGAGAATGGAGAAGGAGAAGGGGAAGGCAGAGGGAGTGAGACAGGGCCCCTGAGACTTGTTGGTCAAGATCACTGCTCACCACAAAAGGACTCAGCCTAAAGCCTGAACAAGAGGCCTGGGGCCTTTCTGTGGGCCTATGGTGGACACACAGGCAGGTGGTGGTGTTTTGAGCTGTTCATTCCTCCTCTGATTCAGCAAATATTGACCAAGCCATGACGATGGGCTACTGGCCACTATGCCCCTACAAAGCCTCATTCAGTGTGGAAAGAGCCTCTGACCAGGCTATAGGCTGTTCAAGTCTGTCTGAACAGCTTAGTGTGGGGTACCTGAGGGAAGACTAGGCCAAGCCACCGAGCCACCACTCGTGGTTGTTGGCATCAGGTACTTGGAAGCTACCCTGCAGATGATAAAGGTGTATGGGTTGCTGTTGGGGCTAGCCTAGGATTTCTTCCGGCTGAGATGGGTGTTTCCAGGTTCCCTATGGAAGCCTGAGTCACAGTCTATAATCCAGCCAGGTTCCTTGCCTATGAGTCGTGTACCTTGGCATGCATACTAGCAAAAGACTCATTTATTCATAGAAAAGGAAAATATCTTCTCCTGCCACCCTCCTCCTTCAGAAAACAAACTTTGAGTTTATCTCTCCTTGGGCATGAGAACCAGCATTGGGTGGAGAGTGTATTCCTCGGACAAAGGACAAACTGGCTCAGATCAAGGACACAGAACAAGAACAGCACCTGCCACCAAGGTTGACCAGATGACTATGCAGCCATGCTCACTCCTTAATCACACTTCAGGCCAAGAGAGAAGGTAAGGGGATTTCAGAGGACAGTAGAAGACCCACACTGATGGACACTCTCAGAAATAACACCAAAACCAACTATGAAACCTCCTCAATCCAATCCCTTCTTAAAGTGAACTCCATGGGAAATGTGACGAAACTCCAGCTCCTTGCCCAGCACCTCTGGGGAGTCTTAGGACTCTTCTGAACCAGTGAAGAAAAGAAACTACGCACAGTCTCTTAGCAATGCTAGCCAAAGTCTGGGAGGACAGTGGCCACCACCCTCACTTGGGCTAGAGAAATTAGTTCAGATATAGGTCATCCTCAGCTGTCTCCTGGAATAGAGACCAATGTCACTGCTTGACTGCCTGGGGACATCTTGGTGTCATTAACATCTCCCTGGCCATAAAGGGAATGCTACAATGCTAGGACCATGCCTAGAGTTAAGGGTGCAGGTATGAGATGGGGACCAGATTCTCATTTCACAAGGAGGGATGGCCAGCACATCTAGTGACCACACAAGGTGAGGAGTGTGAGATAGAAAAGGATGGTGGAGGGGGATCTTCCTAACCCGGGGAGGTGGAGAGCATAACTGTGTCCATGGTGGAGTAAGAAAAGAAGACCAAGTATGGACATGAGGAAATATGGGGCAGCCTAGACACCAGAGCAGGGACAGGTCTTTAGCCATAGATAAGATCTGCCCTGTGGGCAGAGCCTGACCCCTTACCTCTGGGGCTCTGGCTGAAAGCATGTCAAAGGCTGCATGAGCTGAGGGTTTAAAATTGGCCACAGGTGGTCTCAAGATTCCCACAGTACTACAACAGTCCCACAATACTTTCACAGTGCCCACATACTCTCATGGCTTCTTGTACCACATACCATCCCTGACTTGCAATTCAGTGCGGATGCCGTAAACCCATATCCCAGCCCTTTTGTCCACTCAAACCTTGACACATCACCATGTGTGGCTGCCACACCATTAATTCAAGCTATTAAGGTGTGTACTCTGCATTCACAACCAAATGGGAGCAGAGTTACAACCTGAAAGCAGAACTCCTGACAGTCACGGCCCGACTCCAACCAAGGACTTGATGTCACAGTGCAGGCCTGGAGTATATGACTCTGCTGTGGAGTTCCCAGACTCACATTCTCTTTGGGGGTCCTTAAGGCCTGCACCCAGGCCCCTCCTGTTGTTGTCTTTCATTCTCTTCAATGAGTTTACACGTTTGGTGACACAGACCCTCTCCTAGCCTGGCAGAGCAGCCATGAACTGGCTCTGTGACACACTGTCACTCACAGAACCAGGCAGAGTCAGCACATGGCTTGAAGGAAAAGAGCCAGAACCCTAGTGACTGAGACAGTCAAGGAAGGAGGGCAGATTCTGTGTTCTCACAAACAGTGGGGTAAGGTTACAAGGATATACCATGTTTGGGCTCAGGGCTAGACCAGCTGACTTCCTTAGCTATAGATTTGTCGGATTTAATGAAGCCATGTCTAGTACTGCCATCACAGCTGGATGCTCAGCAGGTGAGGAATGATCCCACATTCCCTGGAAATGTCCCCCTGTCCAGCAAGCCTCCGTTTCTCCATGTTCTAGCCTTCTAGAACCAAGGTCTGGACCCACAGTGTCTTTCACATACCAGCAGGTCCCTTACGTGCTGAGTCTATTCAGAAAGACCTTTTGAAAGTTCTGGGTATCTAACCCTCTTATCCTGCTACCTGAAACCACAACTCTCATCTACCTTCTCTCAGCCTCTGGAAGATTGGAAGATTCTCCCAGAAACATGGCCTCATGTGTCTACTTCATTGATTGGCCCTTCATTTTCCCTAAGTTGGACAGCCAGTGGCCCTCACCCTGACACTCACCTTCCTCCTCCCATGAATCCTTTCACCATCCTCTGCTACCAATCCCAACTCTATGCTTTTCTGGCAAGGTCTGCCCCAAGTCCAGGCCTGGGACCTGTCAGGAAGCCCTCCATGATTCTACAGGGCCCTTACATCACCAGGCTTGCCCACCCACAGAGGCAAGAGGACTCCGATCAAGATCAGTGACAACTGCAGGCTGGAACTCTTGCTTCTCAGCCACCACACATCCTTGTCTCACAGCCAGACCCACTGGCCAGGGGTAAGTGGTTAGGATTTTTGGGCTAATCTGGGGTTAGCCTGGGAGAAGAGTTTCCCATGAAGTGTCTGTAAAGGATAAGGAATAGGCTAGAAACTAATCTGGGCCCTAAAATCACTAACATAGATTCTGCATCTAAATTATTCCCTCACAAGGCACACTTGGCATTGAGGGAACCCTGTGGCACATCTGACATTTCTAGTTTTACCCACCAGCCAGAAGAGGACATAGCACTAGGAAAACCCAAAGATGGAGGATTTCTGTGAGGGCCATGCAGCTATCACCCTGGTAACTCTCTTGAATTTTACTTGTACTGTTTATCTTCTCCACAGCTCAGTGTAGACATTAGTGTGGGATAGCAGATAGCCAATTTCTTCCCTGGCCGTGCCTGCATTTGAGAGGCCAGAACAGTTACCGAGTCTACAGTGTGCCTCATCCCAGAAACCCAAGCACTCAAGGCTCTGTGTGATTAGTGGAGAGGCTGTCTGGCTCTGATTACCACAGAACCCACAGGATCCAGCAGGTAGGTGATTAATGACCATCCTGGGTGGGCTTTCATACCAGGGAGCTGGATGAAATTATCAAGGAATTTAACTCCCCAAAACTAAGAAGACTGGCTACTTGGCCCCACCATATCCTTTGTCAGCCCCAGGAGGAGAGAGAAGCAAATTTAAACCTGTCTGTATCTAGGCCGCATGGGAGAAGGGCCTTGAGACCCTAGGATCAGTCTGGAGGCCTCTGGTACCACAGAAGACAGAGATGCTGAGCTACTGTGGTCTGTAGAGACCACAGCCTTCAGTCTTCAGCCTGCAGCCTACAACCTGCAGCCTGCTGCTCACTCAGAATGGGCTAGGGCTCAAAATCATACAAGGAGGGCAGGCAGGGAACATCCACAACTCAGTAGCTTTGCTATCCTACACAATGAGGGCTCCTTAAGGCAACTGGGTCCCAGGGCCTAAAGCTAGGCCTGGTGAGACTTTGGTTTCACTATGATGGGGTTAGAAGGGCCTCTTCAATCTGTGGAAAAAACCACTAAAGTCCTTGGCCCTCCACCATGCCTACACTGCAGAAATGAGTGATGTGGTGGAAGACAAACTTCAGGAAAGAGATAAACAGGGACACAGAGACAGATAGAAATAGGACACAGTGAAAGAGACAGAAACAAAAGAGTCAGAAACAGAGATACAGAGAAGTTCAGAGATCCAAAAAGAGGATGACACAGCATCAGAGACAGAAAGACACAGATAGAATGCCTACAAGACATAAAGGCCGAGTAGCACAGAAAGACAGAGATGGACAGACACAGGGAGACACAAACAGAGATGTCTGGATTGATAAAGAGACAGACAGAGATAGTTGTGAAGATCCAGAGACAGAAAGACAATAGGAAACAAAAGACACAAAGACAGAAAAAATAAAGAGGGACATCCAGACACAGCAGCAGACAGACAAAAACAGGCAAAGTCAAAGGAGACACAGAGACAGAGACCAAGACATGGCCAGATCCCCAACACCCACACCAACATCGTTGGCAGAGGCCAGAAGGTGGAGCAAGGTCATCAAGAAGAAGCAATAGAAGAAGAGCTGGGTCTCTCCTGGAGATTTATAAGATGAGCAGGGTCCCTGGGAGGATGAGCTGGCCTCACACAACATGGCTGCCCCGAACAGCTGCAATGGGAGCCTCCCTCCCATGCTTTACCACAGTTTTAAATTGTTCAGTCTTAATGGAGCAGAAAACATTGGAGTCATGATGGAAATAATTTTCTCACAATTAAGGAAGGGCAATGGGGCTCCAACAAGGGAATTCAGAAAGGCAAATAGTATATGATACCACACTGAGACTCCAGGAGCCAGGAGGAGAGGCTCCTACCAGCACCCAGACTGCGTTATATGTGTAAAAATATGTGAACTCGGCTATTCATAAAAGCATTTTTTCTACATAGGACCCAACCCCTCACTCTAAATTTCCTTGAGGAAGCAGTCTGATCTACTCAAACCATACATAGAGGTGTTATAGCCACCATGTCCATGACAACCACGAAGTGTCTGCCAAAATATGGGAAATAGGTGCTCTCAGGTGTCAAGCAGGAGTCTGAGCTCCTGATGGGGTGAGCTGGTCCTTCCCAGCTCTGTGTGCAAGGGCTCTGGAGTTCTGGGTAGCCTAGCTACATGGTCCTCTGTTGGGTTAACATTTCCCTGGCTTGGCACTTTGGAGTGACAGCCTCAACCCTCTCAAGTCAGAAGGGTGTGACTGGCCCCAAGGAGAGGGCCTTGAGGGCTTCAAGAATGAACCAGGCACCTTAGTCCTTCCTGTGGACTCTGACCTGGCTTATCGCTTGTCTTCACAGGGGCTCTACCACAGGAGTGGGGACAGGAAGCCTTCTCTGTTCTTAGATAAACTTCTGTGGCCTGGAACATGGCCCACTATCCTATACACACACACACACACACACACACACACACACACACACACACACACTGACCGCACCTGGCCAGAGCTCTGAGGTCCTATGGTTTAGCCGAATTCTGTTGTTTTAGGTCTGGGTTCTACTTGGGCTTTGGTCTCATGGGGAGGAGCCTGTGGGAACGATTCTGTCCAGTACAAGCATGTCCTCTGCCTGCCACCTGTGACCTGGCCTCCAAGGAAGGATCTCAAAGGCACAGCATGAAGGAGAGCCACAGTGTAGTCCCTGCCAGCCCTGCAAGCAGACTTTAAGTCCAACTCGCACTAGAGCCCTCTGTCCTGAATGAGTGGGGAGTCTGAGCAGCATACACCCACTGACTAGGCAAAGACTCAGATTTCCCTAGGACTTTCTATGATATTGAAGACCCCCTTAAGCTGAAGTTACTACACATAAGCAAAGTGGCCAGTATAGTGTCAGTGTGTCCAGCAGCATCCAATGCAAGGCAGGCAGGTCACCATGGCCAACCAGATAGGCCAAAAGGAAAGCTCTATCTTCCCTCTGACAACCTGGCCTAAACTTGTCCTAGGTCCCCTCCAGGAAGACTGGCCAAACTCATCCTGTGGCTACGTTTCTCAATGTCCATGTGAGGACCATGGCCCTGCTCATGGGAAGGAGTTGTCAGAGACACTGTGCTGACCAAAACAGACCAACATTATCTCTATCCTCTACCCAGAGACTGAAACTAGATCAACCTGAGTCAACAGCAATGGAAGGGGCCCTGGTTACAACTGTCTTAACAAGGGATCAAACCACAGGCCCTGGATCAAGGAGTCAGATGACCTTGGAACCATATGCCTCTCTGGAGACCACTAAAGTTGGAGAGCAAAGATCACAGGTGCAGAATGTCAGCCAAGCCACTACCTGTGTCCCTAAGCTGGTAGGAACCACCTTCATCTGCACAGGAAGTATGAAGACAATAGGTGACTCACTGACCCAGGAAACCACCAAGTCCTGATAAGAAGCACTTTATGTCCTGGTGATGGCCCCTGAGATGAGAGGATGCCTCCAGGGTTGCCACCAAAAGGACATCTTTCAACAGTGAGCAACGGGAGCCCTCTTGTTGGGACCTTGTTAGATAAGCCTGTGGAGAAAAACGGCCGTGCGGAAAGTGCCTGTATGCCAGGATCATGCCAGGATTGGACTTGCTTTTGGGCCTGGAATACTCAAGTGACCTCTAGATTCATGATGTGGGTCTGATCCTGATTACAACCCCATCTGCAAGATGAGCAGACAGCATCCTGAGCTACCTGGACCAATTTGAAGCAATAGACAGTGGAATAACTTCACAGGCTTCTGCCACACATCCAGAGTTTCAAGGACCATCAGACCTCTGGAGTAAGAATAGGGTTACCTGAGGCAGAGTGTTCAGGTTAGTCCCTGCCATCTTCTAACCCAATGCCAAGGTCTCATGGGATCCATCCATCCAGTCTTGTATCTGTGACAACACCTTGGACACTGTTGCTGTCAGGTTTTGAGTATTGTGCCCTCAGCAAAAGATCTGGATACATTTCCCCTCCCCAAAGAAACTCCTGTTGTCTCCAGGATGCAGTTTAGCTCCTCCAGGGTGCAGTTTCCCTATAGGAATGTTTATGGCATTGCTAGACATCTCCATGGCTTCTTGTGGGTCATATTCCAGCCACTGAGTTCCCTGTCCTTGTATGGTCATACTGTGTGTCTGTATCTTGAGCTCCTCTTAATCCATAGCCAATTAGGCCCCATTAAAATGACTTCATTGTGGTCTAATCATCTCTTTAAAGATCATATCTTCAAGGGGTGGATAAAGGGTTCAAAGGTTAAGAGCACTTATTCTTGCAGAGGATCAGGGGTTCTGTTCCCATCACACACATGGTGGCTCACAACCATCTGTGACCCCAGTTCCTGGGGCTCCTGATGTCCTCATCTGATTTCAGAGAGAACCGGGCATGCAAAAATTTGCACATACATACACACAAGCAAAACACTCATACACATAAAATTAAAAAATAAATAAATGTCAAAGAAAATAAGCCTCTTCCTAACAGTCCCTCAGGGTGTTGAAGTTAAAGCTAACCATACCTTCACACAGCACATACAGTTCAGCCCAAAGCAGACAGGAGCTGAAGTAGAGAAAGGATCTGAAGTCACAGGGAAAACCTGGGTCCTCTTGTGGTCTCTGAAAGAGGGTAGGCTGCCACTGAGGCTGACAGAAGCCTGCACAGACTAGGTCTGACTGGACATCATTCCTTCTGCAAATGCTGGGTCTGCCAGCACTGTGAAGTTGGCAGAGCCCGTTCCTTCTGCACAGCCCCTACTCAGCTCTGGTTTCTGGCTATTGATGTTAGATTAGTCTGCACAGCTCAGGCCATGGTGGGTCAAGGGGAAAGAAAGATCAGAGTAACAAGACCCTGTGAAGCAGAAAAGAAAGGCAATCGACTCAAGACCATGTGGCCTCAGGAGCCCCTGCTTGTAGCCCAGTACACACTCACTGGCTCTCCAGAAGGTTTTCTTGATTTGGTTTGGCTTTTCAAAACAGAGTTTCTTGGTATAGCCCTGGCTGTCCTAGAATTCTTTCTGTAGACCAGGCTGGCCTCTGCCTCTGAGTGCTGAGATTAAAGGTATACACCCTCACTGCCTGTGTCCCTAGCTGTTTTTATGATGAGTGACTTTACACCTCACCACCCCTCAGATTAGCATGTGGCCAGTTTTGCTTTCAAATGTTCTTCCATGAGGACTAAGGCATTACAGCCAGAGCTATCCTTCTCAATCCACACAGCCACAGCCATGATCCTGAATCTAGTGCTTCACACGTTTTTCTCACATTTGTCTGTTTGTTTGCTTATGTGTGTGCAGGGTGCATGTGTGCCATGACACATGTGTCAAGGTTCTAGAACAACTCTCAGAGGCCAGTTATCTCCTTCCACTATGTGGGTCCCATGGACTGAACACAAGTTGCCAGACTTGATGGCAATTGTCTTTACCCCCAAACCGTCTTACTGGACCTCAAATGTTTTATGTTTGTTGCATTTGCAAATATTTAACTAATATGGTAGTCTTACATTTGTAGAGACTAATAGACACCACCAAGATTGGAAAGATGGCTCAGTCAGTAAAGTATTTGCAGCTCAAGCATGAGGAGTAGTATTTGGTCCCCTGAACACATGTGCAAAAGGCTGAGGAGACAGACTGGAGATCCATGGAACTCGCTGGCCAGCTAACCTAGCCTAATCAGTATATCTCAAGTTTAATGAAGAGACTATGTCTCAAAAACGAGGTGATTAGCACCTAAAGAACAACACACAAGGTTCACTCACCTCTGCCCTCCACGTGCACCCACACTTGTGCACACACGTGCACACAACACAAACACAGATCCATCTATATGAACAACTACCTGTCGCTCCAGCTTCAGGAAATTCAAAACTCTATTCTGGACTCTGTACACACACACACACACACACACACACACACACACACACACACACGCTTTCTTTTCCAAAAAGGGGACCATTTGGGTTTTTCTCCTTGCATCCATCCGAGAGCCATCACTGGAATCACTGGACAGCCACCAAGTGTCTCTGGCTCCCCCAGCTGCTCAATGGTAGTATTACGATCCCAGCATCCAAAGTCTGTGCTGAGCTGGACAACTTGAAGTATAGATTCTGGGAACCACCACCACCCCACCACCCTGAGCTGGCTTCAGCCACAGCAGAAGAGACCTTGGAAATGAGAACTTCCCTGTTATCCCAGGTTCTGGGATGCTGAGGCCAGCCAAGCTGCAGCAAGCAGGAAGCACGAGGAAGATGGCCCTCATGCTGTTGTAAGCCTCTGACACTTGGAAGTTTTGTCATTGCTGCATGACTATACATGTTAGAAAGTTTACGATAAATAAACCCTATTCTTGATTATTGGATCTCAGAGTAGAAGAGAGGGCTTCATACACAACACCCCCCCTTGGTGTCTGAACCAATACAAGAACAAGCTAAAAGAGTTGACATTTTTTTTTTCAAAAGACCACATAAGCTCATGCTGGTAGGTTCATGCGGTTTGACAGCTCTGCCCAGCAGTCTTTGAGGAGCCATGTAATGGTTTGTGTATGGAGTATGCCCCCGAAAAGAGGTTCACATATTGAAAGGGTGTTATTTGAGGAGGTTCAAGAAACTTGGGGGGGAGAGGGTAGTGTCGAGACCGTACTAAAGGTTATGAAGAACTGAGTCCTTGAAGGATATTATCCCTGGCCTTTTGTAGTCACACTCAATCAGATTCCTGGCCAACTAAGCTGTGAGCAGCTTGTCTCTGCCACATGTCCCTGCTGCTTTGGTGTTCTGCACAAATGCTTGGGGTCAAGCAGTCATGGGCTGATTCCTCAGAACCCTGAGCCAAATAAGTCCTCCTTGCTTTACTCGTTTTGAGGGATCTGTCACTGTGATACAGTAGCAAACAGTGCAGTCCATGTTTGTGGCTGCTTTTCTTTCCATTTGCAGCAGAAGTCAATGCCCTCCCCCCAGACTGTGGCCTGAGACCTCCTCACACCCCATGGGCACAGACACATAGAAATACACAGGTGTGCATGCACACCTGTGTATTCACACCTGCACACACACTGTCCCCATAGTGTGTGGACAAAATTCTCACCCATAGCAGAAAACCCTAGTAAGGAGTTTGAGGGCTTTGTCACTCATGGTGGGGAGGGGTCTTCACTCAGTCAGTGCTCTAGACAGAGCCAGGAGCCCAAGGGAAATTATTAGAGATGGCAGAGTCATATTGTGGCTGGTGTGCAAAAAAAAACAGTGACTGGACTCCAGGGTTCCCTGAGGACCCTTTCCAAACTATCTGGCCCCACCCAATTCCCAGAAGCTATCCACATAGTGGGCAGTTCGAATTCTTGAAGAACCACCTTAAATCACAACACCAAAGTGGCTATGCCTGAGTTTATTATCAGAAAGCAAAGGATGGAACAGAAACTCCGAAAATAAATATGTGCAGAGGAGAAGCCAAGCTGGAAGTGGAGAAGCTCAGAGAGTCAGAAGGATGGTTCAAGATGGGAAGGCATGTGCACGGTACAACCCGTTCACTTCCCTCCTAGAAGCCGGGGACTAGAACGCCTGGCACGGACTTGCTGGGCTTGTGGGAGCTCACAGACAGTGTCCTGGCACTGACAGCTCTCAATGTGTGTGTAGGTATGGCTCAGCTCACTGCCATCTGGGCATTCCAGGGTAACCTCTTGTACACTGGTCCTCTCCTCCTTGCAGCAAGAACATCTGTGATCCAGATCCTGGGCCTGGGCAGAGTACCTGGGGACAAGAAGGGCAGAATGAGTGCCAGCCTCCCTGAGAACAGCCAGAGTCCTCCCTCCTTGAGGCCTGTCCTTGAACTCCTCCACCCCTCCATCTCACACTTGTAGCCTGGGACTCACATGGCAAAAGTCCCACAGGACCCAGAACAGAAGTTCATGGAGATGTTCTTGGTGCAGCCATTGTAGGAAATCTCCTTCATGACTGTGATGGCAGAGCAACGGTTTCTGGTCTGGTTAGGGATGCCTGTGGAAGGAGATGCAGGTCAAGGGATGGTCTAAGACTCTGTATCTATCTATCTATCTATCTATCTATCTATCTATCTATCTATCTATCTATCCGTCCCCTTCTTCCCGTCCCCTTCCATCTCCCTCTCTGGTGCTGTCTCTTCTCCCTTCTCTAAGTATGTCTCTAGTCCTTAACTAAGTCCCACTTTCCTTTTAGGAACTGAGTCCCAGCCTGCAGCTGGGCTCCACCCAGTCTCTCCTTGGAAGGAGACTCAGATTCCTCTACATCCGCATGAGTGTAGGAGACACAGCAGGGGCAGGAGTCCTGAAGCACCCTGTCCTGTGTCTTCCTGCTCAAGGTTCTGAGTAAAGCCCACCCATCACCCAACGCTTCCAGCTGTACTCACATGTCTGACAGCAGCCATTAGGCATGTATGTGATGGAGCCCTGAAGAGAAAGGGGAGTGAGAAAGGAGCCCAGAGCACCCCCAGCAGGTGAGTGACCCTTCTTGCCATGGGTGTATAAGGACTGTCCTACAGGAGGATATGGAACAAGCCTCCTGGAAACCAGGTAGCTGATGCATCAGGGTTCCCTGCTCCTGACAGAGTATACATGAACAGGGCCAGAGGGGTCCCACTCACCGGAACACAGTCACTTGGGCTGAAGTCAGGGCAGGTGATATTGGAGACCGAGGAGATGAGCTGGTTGTTGATTTGCACACAGCTGAAGAAGGTACACTTGTCGTTGGGGTTTTTCTGTATCTCCCCAGGCTGTGGACACAACAGAATAAGGATGAACAAGTGTATACCAGAGGCCAGCCCAGGAAGACCTGGGAGGTACAGCTTCACTGAAAGGAGGTCCAGAGTCACTGGACAAGTGACGCCCATTAGAGCCTTGGAGATAGCCGCTTACCTGCCTGTAGTTACACAACACAAAAATCTCTAACCTGGGTCTAACCTGTGAACTAGGAAGTGATTCTGAACAAGAAAATGATCTTTGAAAAGCTCAAGAAAATAATCTGGAGATCACCCTACATCAAGGAGGTCCTAACTCCAGGAGTGAGCATCCTTTTAAGAGATAGAACAGGAGGCATAGGCTCAGATAGAAGGAGACTGCTACATCAGAGGTGATGCAAACACAAACCAGTGTTCCCTGGAGCCCAAAGAAGAGGAGGCAGGAAGGACCCCTCACAGCTTCTGCCAGCCTTGACCTCGCACTTCAGAGCTCCAGAAATGGAGCAGCCATACACGTTGTTTCTAGCCACCCAAATATGGTGACACATACTAACCTATGTGGGATCTAAGATGACTCAAGCCCAAAGTCACCCTAGCCTTGCCCTCAGTGGCTGACTAGCTTGTGAGTGGAGCCAGGAGTGCACACACCTTCAGAATAAGGTACTGATCCTTGGTCTTCTCAATGATGCAATGGGTCTGCTGGCACTTCTTGCAACATTCTCCGGGGACTTCCACAAGTTCAAAGCCCTGAGAACACAGGAGTTGAGGCTGAGATCGAAGACTTGTCCCTGAACCCAACCAGACCATGGAATCGATAGAATCATTCACCCGGGGAAAGGCTGTGTATGAACAAGTGCCATGATGGGAGGTAGATACAGGCCCAGTTTGGCAAAAAAAGTTTAAGAAAACGTGAAGGCAAATCATGTAAATGAGAGTGAAGCCATATGTCTCTTAGAAGATAGAAAGAGGGTAAACTGAGGCAGGCAGTGGGAGAGAAGGGAGGAGCCACACTTACGGAGCTACAGGAGATGTTGCAGGGCACATGGATACAGGAGATGATATTGAGCTGGGTGCTGTTGTCCATGGTGTTGGTACATACACAGTCCTGGCACTTGTCGGAATATACTGGAGATCCAGGCTTTGGGAAGAGGCAGAAGTAAGGGAATCACACACACCGTCACACATCACTCCACCTTCAGACAAGGGCAACACCACCCATCCTCCCTGTCCCCTCCCAGCTCAGAACTCACCTGGTATTCAGCATTCTGGTGCACACACACACCCTTGGGCACTTGGGAAAAAAAAGAGTGGGGAAAGCCATCAGAGGCTATCCTGAGCCTCAGCCTGGTGTACACATCTGAGCAGATGCTCAGGGCTGATGGATACACAGCCATAGCCATGACAAAGAAGCCCAAGGAGACAGCATGTTCCCTCCACTGGCCCCTTGTTCACAGTCTGTCCCACCCGTGACCTTCCATTACCCTGCTGGCCTCACTTACCACAGGAGTAAACTGGACAGCATTTCCCAGGCACATGCTCGCTCTTGGCTTCGAATCCCAACAAACATGAGGGGCGTTCAGCTTTGCATAGTTTGGTATCACACTCTGAAGGCAGAACAGGAGTGTGGTGACCAGGATGGATCCCACAAGCAGAACACACACACACACACACACACACACACACACACACACACACACCATTGTATAGCATGAGTTCAGGCCTCTGTGGAGCCTACCAGGACCAGTCCCTGCTGCAGGGGCTCCTGGCCTGATCCAACAGCCACTACCATCACCCTCTGGAGAGAACAGAACCTGAGCTCACCAACGAGGGAGTGGCAGAAAGCCTCAACTACAGTGGGCATGTTTGGCTCCACTAGGAGCATCAGCCCCAGTGGTCTGAGAATGGCTCCTGTGTCCCGGGGATGGCCTTACTACATGAGGTGATGTTGCAGCACTTGTCATCTGGGTTGGCCTCCGCAGCAAGGTAGGTTCCATCCTCCTCACATGTGGTCAGGTTATCCCCAATACATTTCTTTGGTTGGCAGACAATGCCACTTCCACCCTCCAGGCAAACACAGTCTTTGCAGTCAAACTCAAAGTGCTCTCCAAACTGCAAAGAGGAAAGATTAGATTAGCACCAGGCTATCCCTATGGCCAGGCAGGGAGAAAATGGCTGGACGAGGTAGCCAGATGAGACGTCAAGTAAGAAAGCTGTATCTCTCACCACCTCTGAACTCACAGGGCAGGTTCAGGCACTGATATCACACAGATGTGACCTGCTCACCAGCACCCATCAGCATCTGTGTGGTGTGCAGCAGATTGTCTATTGAAGGTATTTGTTTAATTGAGCTAAAGAGTCCACCAATGGCTGTGGGCACATACAGGAAACAACACTGAAGTAGCCAACGTGCCATCTTATATTTAGTCAGAGTATTATATGACTGGTGGGTAGATGGGTGGATACATGAATGGATGGTCTCATGGATGGGTGGATAGAAGGATGGATGGGTGTTGGATTGGTGGTTGGTTGCATGGATAATAGTAGATGAGTAGTTGGATGGGTAGGTGGATGGATAGATGATAGATGAGTGGATGGTTGGGGAAGGGGTTGGATAGATGATGGGTAGGCTTTTGGATGGGTAGATAATGGATAGATGGTGGATGGGTGGATGATGGATGGATTGAGAGTGGGTAAGTGGGAATGAGCAAAAGACATATAAGATACGTGGATGATAGATTGAGTAGTTAGATGGATGGATACCAGATGGGTAGATAGAGGATAAATGGTTCAGATGGGTTGGGTGGATCAATGGGTGTAGAATATGTGGGTGAATGAATGAATGAATGAATGGCTGAGTGGATGATGGATGGATGGATGAAGGATAGATTAATGGATGGATGGATGATGGATGGGTAATTGGATGGATATATAATACATACGTAGTTGGATGTATGAGCAGATGTATGGCTTGGGTGGATATATGGATAGATATGAGTGAGTGGGTGGATAGCGGATGGATAGATGTGAGTGGGTGGATAGCG
>NW_021620446.1:974501-978969 GCF_004785775.1 Grammomys surdaster | reverse complement strand
AGTGGGTGGATAGCGGATGGATAGATGTGAGTGGGTGGATAGTGGATAGATGAGAGATAAATGAATGGTGGGTAGGCGATTACCTGGATAGGTAATAGATGGATGTACAGATGGAGAGTTTGGGTGGATGGATGGATGGATGGATGATGGATGAATGATGAATGAGTATTGAATAGATTGATGGGTGGTCAGATGGAAAATGGAGAAGCGAGTGGATGCATGGGTAGATGGATAAATGGATGATAATACATTGTCAATTGTATTGATGGATGAACAATGGATTGATGGAGAGATGCACCAGTGGGCAGGAAGATGAGCAGATAGATCTCAACTAGTAGGACTTACACGGCTCATGATCAGTCCTTGGGCCTCCCAGGCTCTCATATCACTTCACCCCACTCAGTCCCCAAAGCTCAGGCATTTAGGGAGAATTCTCCTAGCTCAGGGGGGAACCTACCTCTCTGGGCACACTGTCCGGTCCCACACATCCTAGAAAGAGAGAGGAAACAAACTCTTTTAACACTGTCGATATTATAGGGAACTAGGATCAGCCTCCTGGCCTTGCGTCTGTGTACACAGAGAAAACAGGAGGGGGTGATGGAAGTAGGGGCATACCACAAGTCTTCACACAGACGTCATAGCCAGGGGCGAACTTTGTGGTGCCTTCAGGACAGAAGCAGCCTTCCACCAAGAGTGTGGAATTCTCAGAGGAGCTAGAACAGCAAGACACATGCTCAGAAGGAAGGAGTGACAAACTCTGGGACACAACTCTGGGAAGGGAGCTAAAGCTGGCTAGCATGCATGAGCAGGACTAAGGAACCAGCAGGAAT
Source organism: Grammomys surdaster (assembly GCF_004785775.1). NCBI lineage: Eukaryota > Metazoa > Chordata > Mammalia > Rodentia > Muridae > Grammomys > Grammomys surdaster. Next base: position 978,139 of record NW_021620446.1, on the reverse strand, counting down.
CTTCAGGCAGCATACCTGGACTGGCAGGTGGGTTCTTCTGCAGGGCCACAGGCCTGATACTGCCTGTGAGGTGGACATTTCACAGCTGCGTGGGAGGGACAAGAATAAGGTCATATCCAGAGGGAGAAGTCTATCCCTCCCTGCAGTGTCAGAGCTTCCCAGCTCTTCCCACATAGGACTTCACCCCATGGCAGCAGAGGATGGGTAACTGCCCAATACCCTTGCCTGACCCACAGTCCCCAGCACAAGGCAGTGAGTGGGAAAGAACAAGAGGCACTTACGGCAGACCTCCTGGGTGTGGTTCCTCCAGTCAATGCAGACACCTTCCTGGGCACAGAGGGCAGCATAGGCCTGTACACTGGCACACTCTATACCAGAGCCAGCCACAAAGCAGCTATCAAACAGGCAAGCTTCGTAGTAGTGCTTGGGAGGCACGAGGGGGTGGCATTGGGAGAACAGGCTATGCAGGGAGAGATGGGTCACACTGTGGTCAGTGCCAAAGCCTCTCCATGTGCTCTCCCAGCCCCCTAGCACACCCCTGTCCTACTGGAGCCTGTTCAGAGGCACCTGCCAAAGATGCACTATGGTTACCAGCTGCAGAAGACGGGAAGGGCTGGCCTCTAGGAAAGGAAGGACATGTGTCTGTTTCATCAGACATGTAGAGATGTACTATGCACAACTCAATGGTCACTAGCTGTCAGGATGTTTCCTTTCAACAATACTGGTAGAGGCTCACCTAGCTTTGACCTTACCCTAATACCTCCAGGGACAGGGAACATCCTCCTGTGGCTACCAGATTTAGAAATCCCTGACCTGTGCCCAATCCCAAACCTGCCTCCCTGAAATGCTGCTTTCTGGTCAGTTGATCTATAGCTCAGTGAGCCTGCACCTAGCCAGGAGGTGAGAAATGTCTGAGACCAAAGAAGGGTGCTGGGATACGGGGTGTCAGAGACTAGCTAGGGCCTGGGAAAATAGAAGCCAAGTCCTGGGACCCCTGGGACCCAACATCCATCCACAGTGACATAATCTCAGCTCTTTCAGGCCCACACAGGGGCTTCCCTTTGCCTACTTGGTAGACAGCATGGGCAGTAGAGATGAGATCTCATGAGACTTTGCTTTGCTTTGCTTTGCTTTGCTTTGCTTTGCTTTGCTTTGCTTTGCTTTGCTTTGCTTTGCTTTGCTTTGCTTTGCTTTGCTTTGCTTGATTTGGAGACAGGATCTCATTAGCCTAGGCTTGCCCTGATCCTCTTGCCTCCACTCCTCCACTTCCCACAGGTCACCTGTCTATGATGAGCTGGCAGACAGGAGACACAGTGCAGTTATTAAATGAAATCCCTGGTGTCGTGATGGCCGGGCGCTTGGTGGTAAGGCCTTTGTGGGGACAGTGTGGCTTGGAGGGGTCATTCACCAACCACTCATCAGCAGCAATTTCACAGTCAGAGATGATCTTCCCACTGGGCAGGATACAGTCATCTGAAGTATTGTTGGTGCAGGTGCCTGTGTGCGGAGAAGCCACCTATCAGGACAGCGTCAGGCCCTGGCACTTCTCCAGTACAGGCTCTGTGTGTCCCACTGGTTGTCCCAGAGGGCAACACACCAAGGCCAAGCCAACATCTGCTGCCTTCTCACAGGCACCAAACATAAGACAATGCCACAGTGACTGTCCACAGAGGAACAGAGAACCCACAGCTGGGAGACAGGGGCTCACAGTCTTGCCTTCCAAGGAAAGAGCTGGGGGTGGGGAGACTCACCACACTGGCCCTTTGTGTTGTTGCCAAACAGGCGGTAGGGCAGCCGGATGGAGAAAGACATGCCATTGTAGGAGACCTGGGCACCCAGCCTGGGGATGTCCACCACAAAGTTGATGCCAGATTCGTATACCTCCAGCCCATACTTCTTGTAGGGCAAAGCCACTAACTGCTTGTTCACCTGAACCTGTAGTCAACATATCTGAGTCAGGGAAGGCCTCTGAGACAGGAGCTAGAGCTTGCCACCTGTTAGAGTATTGCCCTGCTCTGTCCTGTCCCTCCATGGACCTCTGTGGAAGCCATAGAGCTGATCAAGAAGGCAAGGTTGCACCTTGGGATAGCACCGGTGATATCTCCACTCCTATCTGAAAAGGGGAGATTTTCCTGTCCCTCCATCTTTCTCTTCCCTTCTTACTTTCTTTCTACCATACTGACCTTTGTCCCAGTTCATCCCAAGAGAGCCCAAGAAGACTCTTCCAGAGACTTCGAGGCTCCATGAAAGGCTCAGAGCTCCTTAGCTGTTTCCATAAACATCACCAGTGACTCCAGTGGACAGAGAAGACTCAGCCAGACAGTCACCTTCTGATCACCCGTCCTCAGGGAGGGAGTTTTTGTGCTCACTTAGAGAGCCCATGAGAAGAGCTGACAGGACCCTAAGGAGCCCCATCAACATGCCATGACTCCAGTCTTTTCCAATAGATATGCAGCCTAGTCCTCTGTTGCCCGTGGCCCACAGCCTAATGCCATGACAAACTAGATACCAAGGCAGTCTCAGCCACATACCTCCACCTCAATGGGCATTATGTTCAAAGTCTTGATCTTCACTTCCTGGGTCTCATGGCGCACAATAAGCGTGCGGGGGCAGGACACCTTGTCATTGGCAACACAGTGATAGTTGTCAATGTAGACCCCAAAGTTGTCCACTGTGGGGGTAATCTCCTCCACCAGCACATAGGTACAGTTACCCTGGTAACTGTAGTAGAGCCCATCGAAGGTGACAAAGTGTGGGTCCCCCCAGCCAGTGCAGTAGCCTGTGGGAAAAGTTCCATAAATTGATGTCACTGAGCCAGAACCACTGGAATCAAGTCATTGTCAGGATTCAAGGGATAGGCTAGAAAAACGATCAATAATTAAAGGAGTCAAAAAAAAAAAAAAACAAAAACCCCAGTCCCTAGATTCAGCCACTAGTGACATCCATGTTAGAGCAGATCTTCTGAAAGCATCTTCTCAATTGGTCAAGAGACCTTCTTCAGGGTGAGTCCTTGCTTTAGAGCCAGGTCAATCCCACCCTCAGAAGCATCCTTGCTCTGAAGCATGCCTTGCCTCACCACACAAGGCTCCTACTTGGAAACATAAAAGGTATTGGGAAGTACCAAAGAGTGTGTGTCTAGCCTTCAGTGGGTACTTAGCAATTAAGTTCTGTCCCCAGGAGGCTGCCCCTGCAGCCACCAATACCAAAGAAGAAAGGACTCTGGCAGATGCAGCCCCAGATAGCTAAAGGTCTTACAGTCACATTCCCAGTGCCAGCAGCAGCCATCAGGGTCAGGGACCCGCACGGGTTTGAGGCCATTGGAACAGGTGGGCATGGGTGGGGGGTTGCACTCCAGCTCCACAATCTCCACTACGTTGTCATGCTTGCAGATAGCCATGGTACAGTTACACAGCCACCAGGTCTCATTCACCTACAGGAGAGACAGTGTGGAACAATCACATGCAGGTTAGCTTAGCTTTCCCAGTCTACAGAGGAAGACACAGTCTACACCCAGGTCACTCTCAGGGCTGGAGCTTAGGGCAGCTAGGATCAGGACATAGAAAGGCAGGATACAGTAAAAAGAGAGAGAGAGAGAGAGAGAGAGAGAGAGAGAGAGAGAGAGAGAGAGAGAGGAGAGG
>NW_021620446.1:969638-974101 GCF_004785775.1 Grammomys surdaster | reverse complement strand
GAGGGAGAGGGAGAGGGAGAGGGAGAGGGAGAGGGAGAGGGAGAGGGAGAGGGAGAGGGAGAGGGAGAGGGAGAGGACAGCAGAACCTGTGCCCATGATGTTTTAGGAACCATCAACCCCACTGTTCAGTGCCAGGGTAACAAAGCCACATACAGTCCACTGACCTGTCTGGGAGGATCAAAATCGAGGCACCCATAGGTGGTAGTTTTGGTTGGTGTGCTGAGTGTTGACACGGACGATGTGGATTGAGGTGTAGAAGGTGTAGACTTTGAAGATGTGGTAGATGGTGTGGAGGGTGTGGTCGTCTTGGGGGGTGTTGGTGTTGTTGGTGTTGAGGGTGTAGGTGTTGAGGGAGTAGATGGACAGGACCAATTGAAGACCTGGAGTTGGCAGTCCACAGAGCAGTTTACAAAGTAACAGGTGTCCCCATAGGTATTGTTGTAGACCAGTTCACCTACAAGGGAAGGGAAGAACAATCTTTACACTATCCAGAGGCAGAGCTAGCCACTAGAACACACTGACAGACGCCCATGGAGGTCATGGGGAGGGACTCAGTGTATTGGGGAAGGGACCTTAGGGGAGATAGCTAGGGTTAGGTGAGGTATGACAGTGATCACCCTGGCATAGCATTAGCAGCATTCAAAGAAAAGAAAGAGACCCAGAGCCAGCACATTTGTGCCATTTCACCACCTGGTACCTGTTTTGGTGCAGATGAGGAACTCATTAGATGCCAGTGTCATGTCCCTGTACTTCCTAGCCTCCAGAACTGCCAGCCAAACAACCCTCTGTTGTTTATCAATCATCTGGACTCAAGTGTTTTGTTACAACAGAAAATGGTCTAAGCCCCACCTCTACTTGTTCTCCAAGCCTTGGAAGAGTCCTGACTTCTGGTTTATGTTCCCAATAAGGTGATGCTGGCCACAAAACATCCACCCATGACCAGCATACAGCCTTCACCCTCCTGACCAAGCTTCAAGTAGGGGTCTGACCCTGGATCTACCCACTGGTAAGAGCAGAAACAGTCTGAGCTTTGTGACTATTAGACATGAACACCATGAATACCTGGACCATAGAACATCTCATCCACAACACAGCAGGTAACTATGGTTTCAGTGATGGGAGACGTGATTGGGGAGGCTGAAGAGAGCGTTCCCCAAGATGAGGTCCTGGTGGTCTTCAAAGTCGTTGGTGTGGTTGGTGAGAGTCTTGTCTGGGTGATGGTTTCCATGGTAGACGTTGGCACAGTGGGTGATGTAGGGGTAGATGTGGAGGGTGGTCTTGTGGTAGGTGAAGTTGTCCCTGTTGTGGTCTTTGGGGATGTGGGTGTGCCTATAGGAAGAGTTCCATGTAGGCTGATGGCACTGATCATCTCAGGTACCACAGTGCTCTACCTGCAGGTCCCACCACTGTAAGATAACACCTGGGTCAAGGAGCCATGATGAGGTGCTAAAGCTTTATATCCCCTCACCAGGATTTGATATCACCATGCACACTGTGTGACTGACACACTGGACACTGGACATCTGCCAGTGCCAGGCTAGCTATTCTCCAAGACCTCTTGTGCCATGCCCAGACAGGAGTGTCTTACACCAGGCCCGACCCTATATAGCCCAGGACTTCCCTGGGAGAGCTTTACCAATGGAGTCCCACAGTGTTGGGCTGCAAAATCTATACTATCTACAATTCATCAATCCCAGGGATCTGACTCAGTAGGCAGAGAAGGCCCGCTTAGGCTGCCTCAAACCACCCAGGGGACTGGCCTTACTGAGCAACAATAGGTCGTGAAGCACAAAGTGCTGACCTCAAGCTTAGGTCTTGAGACCACAAAGCTTCCCTTGCAAAGAGAAGCTCTCCAAAGAGTGGAGGAATAGAGGTGGCTTCACAGTCTGCTTACCTGAAGATGTGGTAGGTCCTGGTGTTGAACCTGGAGGTGAAGGGGGAGTGCTGCCCACTGATGAAGTGACGAATGATGATGTTGTTCCAGGGGATGATGCTGTGGTAGATGTTGCTGTGGTGGTTACAGGGGTGCTTGAAAGGGTGGTGGACTCCGTGGGTGGGAAAGGAGTAGACTGAGAGGTCACAGGCGTCAAGGATTCAGTTGGAGGTTTGGAAGAGGTTGATCCTGTAGTAGGTACTGTGTTTGTAGGGGTAGGGGTCTCTTTGATTGTGGTGGTGGGTATTGGGGTTGGGGTTTGGCTAGTAGAAGTTGAGCTTGTGCTTTCAGTGGTGGGAGAGGTTAAGCTTGCTGTCTCTGAAATGGTGGAAGGTAGGGTTGGAGTCTCTGTGATTATGGTAGTGGGTGTTGAGGTTGGATAACCAATGATGGTGGTGGTAGTAACAGGAGAGGTTGGGGTAGAGATTTCTGTGGTAGTAGAGAATGGGGTTGGTGTCTCTGAAGGAATAGGTGTGGAAGTTATACTCACTGTGGGGGTAGGTGTTGTAGTTGGAGTCACTGTGCTGGTGGGAGGAGGGCTTGGTGTCTGGGGAGTGGTATATTTGGGAGTGGAGGTCTCTGTGGTAGGTATTGGGGTTGTGGTCTCAGATACAGGTGTTAAAGTTGAGGTCTGTGTGGTGATAGGTGTCGGGCTTGGGGTGACTGAAGGGGTGGGAGATGAAATTGGTGTTTGGGTAGTAGTAGATCTGGGAGTGAAAGTCTCAGTTCCTATAGGTGGTGGGGTTGTGGTCTGTGTGGTAGTAGATACTGAGGGTGAGGGCCCTGTAGGGGTGGGTGTTGAGGGTGGAGTCACTGTGGTTGTAGGTGTTGGACTTGGTGTCTGGGTAGTGGTAGATACAGGAGTGGAAGTCTCTGGCGTGGGTGGTGGGGTTGTGGTCTGTGTGGTAGTAGATACTGAGGGTGAAGGTCCTGTAGAGGTGGGTGTTGAGGGTGGAGTCACTGTGGTTGTAGGTGTTGGACTTGGTGTCTGGGTAGTGGTCGTTACAGGAGTTGAAGTCTCTGGGGTGGGTGGTGGGGTTGTGGTCTGTGTGGTAGTAGATACTGAGGGTGAAGGTCCTGTAGGGGTGGGTGTTGAGGGTGGAGTCATTGTGGTTGTAGGTGTTGGACTTGGTGACTGGGTAGTGGTAGATACAGGAGTCGAAGTTTCTGGGGTGGGTGTTGAGGTTGTGGTCTGTGTGGTAGTAGATTCTGAGGGTGAAGGTCCTGTAGGGGTGGGTGTTGAGGGTGGAGTCACTGTGGTTGTAGGTGTTGGACTTGGTGACTGGGTAGTGGTAGATACAGGAGTGGAAGTCTCTGGGGTGGGTGTTGAGGTTGTGGTCTGTGTGGTAGTAGATTCTGAGGGTGAGGGTCCTGTAGGGGTGGGTGTTGAGGGTGGAGTCATTGTGGTTGTAGGTGTTGGACTTGGTGTCTGGGTCGTGTTAGATGTGGTTGTGGAGAGCTCTCCCGTAGGTGTGGGAGATGTGGTCTGTGTGGTAGTAGATGTTGAGGTTGAAGTCTCTGTGGTGGTTGGTGTTGGTGTCACTGTGGTTGAGGGCGCTGGGCTGGATGTCTTGGTAGTGGTAGATCCGGGAGTCAAACTTTCTGTTGCTATAGATGTAGGGGTTGTGGTCTTTCCAATTGTTGGTGTTTGAGATGGAGTCACCGTGGTGGTGGGCACTGGGCTTGGTGTCTGAGTCGTAGTAGATCTAGGAGTAGATGTCTCTGTTACTGTAGGTGTTGGAGATGTGGTCTGTGTGGTAGTAGATATTGAAGTTGAGGTCTCTGTAGTAGTGGATATTGTGGCTGGCGTCCCCGTGGTGGTCGAAGCTGGGCTTGGTGTCTGGCTGATGGTAGATACAGGAGTGGAGGTCTCCGTGATGGGTGTTGGGGTTGTGATCTCGGTGATAGTAGATGTTGAAGTTGGAGTCTGTGTGGTGGTCGGTGCTGGAGTTGGAGTCACTGTAGTTGTAGGAGATGGGCTTGGTGTCTTCGTGGTAGTAGATGTTGGAATGGGTGTCTTTGTGGTAGATGATGTGGTTGGACCACATACTGGATTTAAATAACAGCAGTAAACACTGATCTCATAGTTGAGACACACGGGCATGGGGATGATCCCTCCTATTTTCTGTTCTCCATTTTTGCACACTAGCCCATCTTCTTTATTACAAACCACTATTTGTCCAAGCTGATCAAGTGGAACGTTGGAATACATCACAGCTCTGCAGGAGATGTCGTCTACTCTCCACCCTGGTTTACAGGCACCTTCAGTCGGTTCAAAATCTCCACTTTCTTTGTCGTAGCTGGGTTTTCCAGAATCCAGCCAGCTGGTCCACTTGCAGACCTCAGTGCATGTAGTAGGGGATGAGGTAGTGAAGGTTGATGACGTGGTAGGTGATGTGCTTGGTGGAGTGGCAGTTGAAGTTCCTGATGAAATGGTTGTTGAAGTTGTAGCTGAGGAGGTTGTTGGGGTGGTTGGCGAGGTGGTTGATGGGGTGGTTGATGGGGTAGTTGATGGGGTGGTTGATGGGGT
>NW_021620446.1:926868-969538 GCF_004785775.1 Grammomys surdaster | reverse complement strand
GGTGATTGATGGGGTGGTTGGTGAGGTGGTTGGTGAGGTGGTTGATGGGGTGGTTGGTGAGGTGGTTGGAGAAGTGATGGCTGAAGTAGTTGGTGAAACTGTTGAAGTGATAGGGGAGGTTGCTGAAGTAGCAGATGAAGTCAGTGGGGAAGTTGTAGGTGAGGTGGTTGGTGAAGACGTAGGTGGAGTGGTAGACAAGGTTGTTGTTGAACTTGTAGGTGAGATGGTTGAGGGCGTACAGTATTGCGGTGGAAAGCAACAGTTGACTCGTATCTCATAATCATAACAAAGTTCGAATTGCCCAAATCCATACTGGTCCTCATTATTGCAAATGAGCCCCTCTGAGATATTACACTGTACCTTCTGGCCCAGCTCTTCCCAGCTAAGTTTGGGCTCCGTGGCTGCCCTGCACTCAATGTCCTCAGGAGCACTACAGACATGATCAAAGGTCTCTCGATCACCACCACCAGGGCCACTGACAGGATGATTTTCATTGATCCAGTCAGACCAAAAGCAGCAAACTATTAGAGAAACAAAATTACATACAGGTCATTAGTGCTTGAGTGAGGCTAGGTGATTCAGAGTCCTCAGTGACCTCACAGGTCCCCCACACACACTTGTCCACCCTCTTATCACCACCAAAGGACCAAGTTATATTAACCCAGTCAGAGTTCAGAATAGATCCGTTCTCACATTTCTTGCAGCTGAAAGACTGAGGCTCAGAGGGGAGGGACCACTGAGGCCTGTGTTTAGGTGAGACATACCCTAGTCTCAGAGTTTCAGCTCAGTACCCCTTCCTTGTCAATGCTGAATCTTTGTGAGTGAGAGAAAAGGCTAACAAAAGAGCCATCCTTAAGGAAGAATGTGAAAAGGGCTTTGTCTATCCCTGACCAAGAACATAGTCGTCCACACAGATCAGTGTCCACGGACTTGGCAGACAGTGGATAAATACACCTGTGATTCTCAAGCAGCTAAGTGCAGCCTGTGCTCACATCTGCTTCCAAAGGAAGTCCAGGAGTCATTTCAAACGGTTTTCTCTTCTCAGCCCTACTTATCATGGGAAAGCATTGTCAATGTCACTGACTAGGAGTCCCTGATGGAGCTTCAATCAAGGAGAAAAGGCGGATATTACTGCACAATTTAAGGTATTTGGGTTTTTTTGCATGGTCTTGCTATACAGCCCTAGACAACCTGGAACTCTCTAAATAGATCTCAAACTTATGGCGATCATCCTGCTTCTGCCTCCCAACTGCTGGGTGTAAGTGTGCACCACTATGCTCATACCACATCATGTGTGTGCGTGCATCTCTGTGTGTACGTATCTCTGTACATACAGGTATATGTGTGCAAGCAAATGTCCATGCACATGTTTATATGTGAGTGTAAAGGCCAGAGAGTCAGGTCCGGTGTCATCCTCAAGAGTGCCTTGTCCTTCCAGACAAGGTCTCCTATTGGCCTAGAACTTGCCAATTAAGTTTACGGGTTTGCCAGTGAGCCCCAAAACTCTTGCTGTCTCTGTATCCCCGACAGTAGGATTGCGAATGTGCCCCACATGCCTGACATTTTACGTGAGCTCAGGGGGGATAGAACCCACGTCTTTATGCTTGCGAAGCAAGTGCTCTGCCAACTGACCAAGCCAACTCAGGTCCTCAAATTTGCAAGTGTTCTCTCCTGTCATACCCCTGACTGCTCACTCATCACGGATATGATTTGTACAGGAGCAAATCCAGAGGAATATATGTCCCCTGCCTTCAAAGAAATGTCAATACCACCTAAATTCACAATTTATTTGCAAAACAAAGGCTGGATACACAGAACTGGCTCCAGCCCCAAGAGGTACTCTCTATGCTGGATTCTCAAGATGACAAAAGCCCCAGAAAACCCTCACCTGGAGGTGTGGTGGTCATCGTGATTGTGGTGGTGGCAGTGGCGGTGACCGTGGTTGTGGCGGTGGCTGTGGTGGTGGTAATGGTGGTGGAAATGGGGGTGGTAGAGATGGGGATGGAGATTGTGGTGAAACTTGTCACAGTGGATGGGATTGGTGTGGAGGAGCCACAGATATAGAACTGTTGCTCCACTGTTCCATTGGGTCCACAGAACTCCTTGTAGCAGAAGATACCATCCTGGGTCTCGTTAATAACCTTCCCTGAACAAGGGTTATAGGGACATCAACCCAACAGGAAAGACATACTTTCAAGACATACTTTCAAGACATACTTCCCCAATTTATCACATGTGAGGGAAGACTGAGGATACATCCCAGCAGGACTGCATACCCAGAACCTCTCACTGTGAAGGAGCCTCTTTGGCTCCCAGAGTCAATGACCCCACAACCTGGATGAGAGACACACTAGAAATTCCCCATAGGGCCCCATTCCCATTAGAGAAAGGGAACAAGAATGTGTAGTGTGAGTCCCTCAGGCTTGCTGCACAGCTCAGCAAGTGGAAGCTGGAAAGGACTTGGGCAACAGAGACACAGAGCCCAGGAGGAAAACAATCCCCACTCGAGGCTGGGTCCCATAGGTACAAGAACAGCACAGCTCATGGGCTTCCTGGGTTGGGACCGCTAACCCTCTACCTCCAGGATCCCAGCAGAGGGCAGCTTACCTACATCTGGACGGCAGATGATTTCTGACGTGTTGGTGCATATACTGTAAAGCAAGTATAGATGCTACAGGTCCTGCTCATGCCCTCCATGCTCACATGCCCATTACCCTGTGCCATGGCCCAAAGCCCAGAGTACTGCCCCAAACACAAGCTACAAAGGAACCCACCAATTGGGTTCTAAATGTGGCCAGCTAGAGGAGGTGAAGCAAGCTAAGAAGAAGATGGGCCGGGAGGATACGGTGAGTTCAAAAGACCTCCATACCCCCCAAGGACAAGAACCAGCACCTCTGTACTCTAGTTCCTATGACCATGTGTGTACATGTGTGATTAGGTTTGCAGCTATGTGTGGCCATGCCCATTTATGCATGCACACTGTATGTGCTTGTCTGTGAGTGTGGCTATGATCCATGTGTGTGTGCTTGCACGTGCATATGCACCTAACTGAAGTGACCTCATTTCCATGTGTATGAACATAGTGTGTACATGTATGTGTCTGTGTGTCTGTGTGTGTGTCCTCACACACACACACACACACACACACACACATGTATACGCCAACCTTTCCCAGACCCTGTGCAATGTAGGCTCAGTACCAAGACATGCAGATCTCATCAGTGGGAATAGATGAATTGGTCTCGTAGCGAGTGTCCCCGATATAGCAGCCACACTTGTCCCCAGTGATACACCTCTTCCGGTCCTCATCATAGATGGGCCTGTCCTCAGGGCACCGAGGGTAGCAACCTAGTGGATATAGGAAATGGGGCCCAGACCACCATGGAGGACCTCTGGTCTACCAGACCTTCTTTATCAGCCCCACCCCACCTGGTCTTTTGCTTGGGAAGGTTCATCTATGAAGACCAAGAGTCAAAAGACAGGGTTTGTGTCTCCCCTACAGTTCTCTGCTCCCCACATGCAGAGAAACATGGGATTGTTTCCACCCATGAGTTTGCCTGCTCCTCTGCCACCTCATCAGGGGGCAGGACCTTAGCATGACCCCAATTCACTAAACAGACGGTGATGAAATCAATCTTGTTCCCTGAGCCAAGCCACTCAACCCTTTGGCCCCTCTCAAAATCCCCATGTGTCTCCCCAAGCTGGTGGTAGTCCTCAGCCTAACAGGAGCCTGCCCCTTGGTGGCTACCTCCCTGGAGGGCCCTGCCTGCTCACCCTCCAGGTAAGACACTGAGATGTTGGAGTGGATGCCGTTGAGGGTCCTGCAGGTCTCAAAGCTGCGGTTCCCACATGGTTCGTAGTGCCATTCACACTCGTCTGGGGGATTGTAGTAGTCACAGAATACGGCTAAAGGGAGGGAGGATGGGGACATGGTCAGGCTTAGGAGCACTCAAGTGGGTGCCCAAGTAAACCTGAGTCAGGGAGTGTGAGCCAGAACAGGACCAATCTGCTCCTACAAACACAAGTCTCACTTCGGCTCAAGAAAGGATGCCTGAGGGCAGGTGTGGGATGATGCGCATTTGGCCATCACTCAGATGGGGAAGGAAGGTACTGTCAGCCACGGGCACTCACGACAAAGATCCGGTGTCCTCCAGAACACACAGGCCTCTGCCTTGGTGCACTCTTGAGCGTAGGAGGCCACAGCGGAGCAGAAACACTCACAGTCACCACCAGTGTCACAGGAGCAGGAATCATGCACACAGGCCTCATAGAAGACTGTGGGGTCCACCTAGGAAGAAGACGTCAGTGTGCCCTGGGCCCACAGTGCATTAGAGAGCCTAGAACTCAGGACTATGAACCTGGCTCAGGACCAGAGTGGCTGACAGAGGGAGAACACTCACATTAAGGCCACTCAGGGCCAACAGGTCTGTCATCACTCATACCCTGAGTCCCTCGAGATGACCATCCTAAAACTGGCCCTCCTCCGGCTATCCTCTAGGCATTAAGAAAATAAGTCCTTTCTCTCCCTCCCTAGTGATCATGTAATCATGGCAGAGGAGGTCAGGGTCCAGCCAGGAATCTCAGAGAGAAGGGTTGATCATCTAATTACTAACTCAAGGAACGAACGAAGTGTACAGAGCTGAAGAACGAACACCTCATGGTGGTGCAGCAACATGCCCCCAAGTGTCCTTAGCCAACTTGGAGAGGCCAGGAGCCCAAAAGCAACCACAGTAAGACTAATAGGTCACATCCCTCTCATAGCACAGTCATGCTAACCAGTCTCTTTCAGTGACCCCAACCATGGCCCCTGACCCCAACCACAACACACCTAATGTAAGACTCTGCCTATAGAAAGAACCCTTTGCTCATGCCCACAATCAACCTACACCTGTGCCCCTGCCCACACTTGTGGCCACTCCCATGCCTGCAGCCCTGCCTACCTTGCTGTGGCCCCTCCCATAACTGAAGCCCTGCCTACTTTGCTGTGGCCCCTCCCATGCCTACAGCCCCGCCTACCTTGCTGTGGCACACTTTGAACACATCACTCTTGATAATGCTGCACTGCTTCTCTGCCCAGGAGCGGCGATGTGGGTTCAGGCTGCAGGGGTCTGGGTTGTGGCTCACATCTGGGCAAGTGGAAGCTTCCTTCCAGCTATTCCCAAAGTCCAGCTCACTGGTCACCACCATGTGGTCCCGAGTGGTGAAGTCATTTTTGGTCTGGTCATCAAAGTTCCCACACAGACCACATACAGTGCCCTGCAGAAAGAAAGACAAGAGTCTCTAGCTTGAGAAGATCTTGAGGTAAGGGAGGGCAGCATCCACGGGGCCTACACTGGGGACAGCCCAAGGCACAGCTGGCATCTTGGTGGCCCACCTTGTAAGAGGGATCCAGCTTGATGAAGATGGTGGTCTTCTTGTCCCAGATGACAATGATGCCGGAGCTGGCCTCCACCACCAGGTACAGGCCCACTTCCCGTGTGATATAGGGCACGTGGTGTCCCTCTTCCAACTCCTTCACCACACGATGTTTATCCACCAACTTCAGCTCTGTCCCCTATCCAGAGGAAAGGATGGTCATTGACTGTGTCCAAGGGTTCCAAGGGATCTCCTGCCCAGGGATGCAGGAGCACTCACCCCAATAAAGATCTTTATGGCCTTGGAGCAGGTAACACCTGTGGTACCACAGGGGACATTCTCAGTGATAATGCTGAAGGAACCGGTAGAGTTCTGGCCACAGTAGTCCTAGGGGCCAGCAATACAGTGTCAGTCAAGAAGGGCAGGACACAGCTGGCAAGGCTACAGCACCCCTCTGAGTAGAAAATGCTCTGCCCTTCCCCATCTGGGCTGAGAGGCCTTAACTCAAACCTCATCCAGCCAGACCTGTTGTCTAGGGATGATGATGTCTTCAAAAAGCACAAGAGATAGTAGCTTGGCCTGTCTACACGCACACACACACACACACACACACACACACACACACACACACACACACGGAGGGGCAGGCTTTCTCAATAACCCTCATCTCCATGCATGGGTAGGGCGCTGAAGGGAGGAGAGGGGTTTACCCTCTCTATTCAGGGCTGGGAACCCAAATCCTAGCAGTGTGTGGATTCCACGGTGAGGAAAGGCTGGCCCTTCCCACCCACAGGACCCTCTTCCATCTCTCTGGGCAGGCTTCTTCCCAGACCACTCCACAATCGCACCTGGACAGCCACATAGGAGCAGTGTCCATCAAAGTCATAGTGCTTCCCGTCGAAGGTGATGTAGTGGCCACTCCCGTAGATAGAGCAGGTGCTGTGGCACGCATACCGGGTGCACTCCCAACGTCCTTTCTGGCAAGTACTGAGGAGAAAAGTAGAGGAGCCTGAAGGGTCCTGAGGCTGAGACTCTCATCTGCTCTTGGAGAGCCGCTTAGGTAAGGCCCTGGACACCATGGAGATACCTCCTGAGGAGGCCACGTAGGAAACCTGCAAGCGTGTATACTGGCCTAAAAGTGACTTCTAGGGTAAGGGGTAGACACTAGACTTGCTCCATCAAGAGAGTAGGAAGTACCTTATGTCCCCACAAAACCAGCCCAGTCCCTCCAGCGCCGCCTGACTGGGCCAGCTCACCATGTGTTGTTACAGTCCAGTTTGATCCCTTGCCCAGAAGAGTATAGCTGTTTGTTGTGGATGCAAGGACACTCATCCTCCTCCACACATTTACCACGGCCGTCATCCAGCAGTCCATCGGGACACACACAGCCACTGACACACTCTGTATGGTACTGGAATAAGAAGGGCTCAGATAAGGACCCAGCCCTCCTTGAGGGGTCAAGTGCAGATGGCCACGTGAGAACTAACAGTGTCCTGGATCCCCAACTTCTTTTCCTCTCTCCTAAGACCCCTCCCTTCAAGCTCATCCTGGTCAGGGAGAGTGGGTAGAGTTGCTGGTCAAAGCCCCTACACTGACCTCTGCACTGACACAGCCTACCACCTCCCAGGGTCACAAGGAGTATCAACCCGAGTGTTTGTCAGACTCAGCTCCCAGCCCAATGAACTGGCAGTGTGGGAGTTTGCCTTTTCCCTCCACAACAGACTCAGGCATCCAGAACACCCTTAATCAGCCCGCCCACGTCATCCCTCCCTGGCACTCACATAGCCAGCCACCAGTGTCTGGCAGCTAGTGGCACGGGGTTTCCGGGTGGCCAGAGCAGTTAAGTTGTTGCAATCCACAAGGATTTTGTGTTCCGGACAGGCTGTGGGGTGAAGGAGTCTGTCTTAGCTCAAGGTGAATTCAGGGCACCAAGTAAGTAAGGAGGAGAAACAAGACTCAAACGTGTGGCCGTTCATGGGCAGCATTCACTTACTGTGGCCAATCAGTTTGACCTGGGTACATTGCAGCCTCCCATTCCGGCAAGTGCTATGAAAGAGAAGTGGGAAGGGATGAATGGGGTCCAGGTCTGTGTCCACACAGGACAGATGCCAGTCAGGCCACTCTCAGGATCTCAACCCTGGCACCTCTGCACCATCTGAGAGTCTCAGGTCCCACGGGTAGAGTCCCTAGTTTTTTCACTTGGGGTGGAGATTCAAGAGCAGCCCCCTCCCCACTCTATGGGCTCCTTGCCAAGTCCAGGACACTCACCAACGCTCTTCCTGCCTCAGAATCACATCTCCTGCCTCCAGGTAAAGACCATGGTGGTAGCAAGAGCACTTAGCCAAGGGCACACAGCGACCTTTCTCATCCATGAAGGTGTGGTCAGGGCAGCCACAGCCTTCCACAGGTGCGAATCCCTTGAGGCAGTGGGTGTCGCCTTCTGAGAGTGAGCGGCAGGTCTGCTGGCAAGTGGTCAGGTTATACATGAAGATCTGTGAGCTTGGGCAAGCATGCACATCTTTGTCTGCAGAGGAAATTGAAGGAATAAGGAAGGAGGAAAGGGAATAGACTCCAGCTACTGTCCCTATAAGCTGTCCCTGAGTCTCTTTCTCCACCAGGACTGCAGATACCCGCCTAGCCCAAAAGCTAGAAGGCCAGCCACCCTGAGAACCCCTCCCAGGCCCCTGAACTCAGTTCCTACAGTTGTGGCTAGCCCATAGCCCATCTCTACAGAATTAAGCTCCTTGCCGCAATCAGAGAGTCTAAAAAGGCAGGGAAATCTGCTGCTTCTGGCAGAAGCCGGAAGGCAGCTCCAAGGAGCTGGCCCCTCTCCCTGGACTGCTGTACTCAGGGCTCTCAGCTCAAGCCCGTGGAGTTCCATGTCTGGATCACCATCTTTGTGATTGAATCAGCCAGTGGGGAAGCACTCACTGCACACACGCTCCCGCCAGCCCCACAGCATGACACCCTTGGCTGCACAGGCACGGGCGTAGGAAGAGAGAGCTGCACACATGCAGTCCTCGTTGTTCTGACAGTTGCACGTGTCGTATTTGCACCTCTGGGAGGCAAACCAAACAACAGACCGTGAGGCGGGGAGGCCAGGTGCATGGTCCTAGCACTTAGTGCACTCAAGTGAACATACATGTGCACACACACCAGCTCTCAGGCTCACACACATACCCAGCCCCTCAGAGCTCAGCTCAGTGCCCAGAGCACACTTTGGTGGCTCTGGAGACACTGCATGCAGCATTGAGTGTGCAGTGGTGGGGGATGAACTCACCTTGTAGTATTCAGTGGGATCCACAGCCAGGTGGCATCTGGCAAAGGGCGTCTCCGACCTCTTGAGTAGGGAACACCAGTGCTCAGCATAATTGGCTGGGGAATGGATCAGAACCTTAGCATGAACCAGGCTCCATTTCACATATGCTGAGCCTAAAGTCTGATCACCCAGGATGAAGGTGACATAGTTTCCTGTGTGACCAAAGCCAGACCCCTTTCTTCCTCCAGTCATAACTTCAGGCAGCTATGAGCAAGGTGAGACCTCTCTGCATAACACCCACCTCTCCCTTTCTCGACCTCAAGGGGCTAGAAATCCACATATATGATGGAGAAATGGGTAGGAGGGCATGTCATCCTAGCAGTTAGCCTGCCCAGCCCATCTACTTTGTCACCTGGAATGCTGCCACCATGGGGCCACTATAAACTAGCTAAAACAGCAGGTGAGTGTGCAGATTCCCAGCACCATGGACCATGTGACCTCCGCCCACTCCTCACCCACATCCTATGTCTTCATCAGGAGCCCCATTTGCTTTGAGGCTGTACTGTCAGGATTATGTGTCCTTGACAAGCCAGTGGACAGCAACCAGATTCCCCTGACCCTTACCACTCTCAATGTTGAGGGAACAGGGGTCATCTAGCCAGTCCAGCTTGTCATGGCAGCTCGATTGGGCCTTCCAGGTATTGGCGAAGCCAGCACCTGTGGCCTCCACCATCCCACCAGACGTCATGAAGTCATCACTCTCTAGGCCGTTGAAGTTCCCACAGAGACCTAAAGGGCCAGGACAGGATTAGGAAGAATCTGGGGATGGGGGAAGAGACAGGACCCTCATGGAGCTTTTTCAGAGACAAGACAGGAGAAAACCACTCACCCTGCACCTGTCCCTGGGCAGATTGGTCCAGAGTCACAAAAAGCTGCATGACTGGAACCAACTGGATCTGCAGCCGCAGTCCGAACATCGTGTTCACAACAATGTGGTAAGAGGAGGGTCGGAAGATGGAAAAGCTCGCTGTAAGACAAGAACGTGGTGAAAGGCAGCAGGGCTCCTTGGTTCCACCATACTATGGTGGCATGCCCACCACCCCCTACCACTAACAGGGACCCAAGGATAGAGTCTGCCTGAGGACACAAGGCCCCTCCTTGGCCCAGACTCAGGCTGTCCGAATCTCAGCTGGGATCCCTCCCTGAACCACTCACCTGCCACATGAGGCAGGGTCACTTCCATCTCATTGAGCAACACGCTGCCACCTGATTTGAAGGCCACCACCTGCAAGAAATGCCAAGGGTGCATAGGGCTGAGAGGGCCTGCATGCAGGACCCGGAGATGCTAGGAAGGGAAGGAGTGGAGGCACTCACATTCTTCTTGTTGTCAGTCAACAGCACTACAGTCTTCAGGCAGGTCTGCTTGTCTGTAGAGCCGCAGGAGGCCAGCTCACCCAGGAGAGCATAGGAGTCATTGTGTTCGCTCTGTGTGAGAAAGGGTGGTGCAGTTACTAAGGATCTGACAGCCTCCTGTACCCTAGACCCCCACTTTCCATCCTGTTTCTAGGAGCAGCATTACCCACCACCCCAAGGACAGCCTTCTCCGGAATCAGTCTTTCCCCGCTCCCGGGAAGACACAGGGCCCCCAGCTCCATCCAGGTGCCTGGCTAGCTTACCTTGGTCAAGACATAGTAGCAGTCCCCATGAAAGGTAAACTTTTTCCCATCAAAGGTGGTGATGTGGGAGCCACCTTCCAGGGCACAGGTCTCAGGGCAAGGTAGGTCTTCACACGTCCAGCGACCGGCATTGCAGACACTGCCCAGAAGCAGGGCACAGGGTCAAGACTCAGTAACACCCCAGCCCGTCTGACCCCCAACCTCTACCCCCTGAGACTTACCACTGCTCACAGTCATTGGTAATCTCCTGGCCTGGCATATAGAGGTGTCCATGCAGCTTGCAGTGGCACTGGCTCACAGGGATGCAGCCACTGCCCGTGATGTCATCATACACTGTGCCTGTGATAGACAGCCAGAGATGTAAACTTACCCTGGAAGCCTCAGGAAGTGCCAGTCTCCCCTAGGTAAGGCTTCCAGCCAGACCTCCACCCACAGGTGTCTGGAGCCCTATTCTGTCAATGAAGATTCTCATCTCACAGCCCCTGGGCTCTTGGAGGAGTCCCAACCCTCCCTGCCTGCTCCTCACCCAGTCCCTAGGACAAGGGTCATCCAGAGCACATACCTTCTGGGCAGAAACAGCCATCCATGTAGTGTTCCTCACACAAGCTGCTGACCTCCAGATGTGAGCAAGTGTCGACGCAGGGCGAGCTGCTCTCCAGGTACACCATGTTACCGGGGCATTTCTTGGCTAGAAGCAAAATCAGCTCCATCAGTCCACAAATAAGGAGCTACCAAGGCTGCTGGCAAACACAGCATCTGGGTGCTTGGCCCAGACATGGCTCCCACTAGGGGCTCACTAAGCCCAGGGCACTAACACTGAGCACCATAGAAGGGGCCTCCAAGTACCCCATGGGTCACTAGGTACTTACGGCAGAGTGAGGCAGTCCTCCAGTTCTCAGGCCTGCCACCTGTGTGAGAGCACTGGCGGGAGAACTCAGCAAGCGTGCTGCACTCGCAGGCACCGCCCTGCGGACAGTGGCAGCGGTCTTGCATGCAGGCTTGCACATACAACTCCACAGGCACACGGGCCTGGCAGTCCTCGAAGGCTGTAGAGGTCAGCAGCCTCTCACATTCGGCTCGCTTAAGATAGGAAGACAGGAATTCAGTCAGCTATTCACACCTCTCTTCCCTCCCCTTAGAGCAAAAGGATCCCCAACAAAGGTCAGTGAGTGCAGGTTTCCTGAGAGCCTGGGGTCCCCTCACTGGTGGCTCACGTGTTCAGAGCAGGACTCCGGCTCTTGTACCACCTCAGGGTCCCCACATTCAACTCCAGGCTTGTTGATCTTCTGCATGTTCCCAAACTCAATGGCACTGAAGTGTACGCCTGGGGAGATAGCTGGTCAGTAGTGATCCTTGGGAGGCAGGAACCTGCAGCCCCACCCCTGTCTCCCTCTCAAGACCAGCTTTGCACTTACCGTCAGAGAGGAATTCATTTTGGGTCTGCATGCCATTGAAGTCCCCACAGAGACCACAGGTATGGTTCTGGAACCGGCTGTCCAGCTCCACCTGTTGGAGAAGGGAGGACAAGTGAGCAGACCTCAGAGCCCGGCATGTCTTCTAAGTCTAGGCAGCTTTTCAAACAGGACAGGTTGGGAAGAAGGCAGAGGTCAGCCACTAGAAAGGTGGCCTTCAGGGTGGAGTACCAAAATGCAGTCTCTGAAGGACACTTAGAGACAGCTCACTGCACCTATAGCACAGAGAGACTCTCTCAGGTCAGGCCAGTGGAGTCTCTGGTACCAATCACTGTCTCCAGCAGCCTTCTCTACCACACAGGATCCTACTCCAATCGTGAGGTGTGGGTCTCCCACCCTCCTGCCCTTCTATGGAGCCACCAGGCCTCTGGCCAGACAGAGGAGTCCACCACCCCAGAGCCCAGGATGCTGGTGCCTACCATGAGTGCATCTTCTCGGTTCCACATGAGGGAGAGGCCGGCACGGGAGTAGACCTTGGTGTAGGCATCGTTCTTCTCAATGAGCAGCCCGGAGCTGTAGTGTGGGGTGCTGACCCTGTGGGAGCGACTATGGGGTCACTCACCAATTCATCATCCCAGAACCCACCCACTTGTCCTCATGAGAGTTCTGCTGTCCATAGGGTGCTGAGACCATGGACGTTATCTGGGTGAAGTCAGTCCCAACCTGGCTCCTTACATGGCCAGTCTGTTCTCATCTGAAGCCACAGACTTACTTGGCCAAGCTCAAAGAGGAGGCCAGAAAGCCCTTGTCCTGAGCTAGGTGGATTTCCTTGGAGCATTGCCAGGCCCTTCCGCCTATTTCTCTTCCTGTGTCCTCTCTGAGCCCAGGACAAAGACCTTCCCAGGAGTCCTAATGGCAGTGGGTCTGGGATATCTTGGGAACTGAGCCCCCAACCCTCTCTAGGCCCTCCGTTCAGAGGTATTTCCTCATAGAATCTGTCAGGGTGGGACCCTCAACCCCTGCCCAGCCCATCACCCTGGAGCTGTCCTTATGCCAAGACCCCATCCCACTTCTGTGATGTCCTAGAACTGCCACACAACAGCCCCTGAGCCTCTATCCCTAAGAACCTCAGCCATATCCAACCCACACATGACAGCATGACCCAGGCAGACCAAACAAGGTAAGGGAACACTGGGAGAGCCCGGAGCAGGACACAGAAACCCCTGAAGCAGAAAAAGAGTAAATCTCCAGGAGGCGAACCTGCAGGACAGGAATGCGTTTAAGAGGACCTCATTGTTGCAGAGACAATGCCAGGGAATAATAGGGCAGGGCAAGCAGCCTCTCCCTTCTGAGTTTCTGCAACTTTAGCCTGGGGGGAAAAGCTCTGGCAGCCACCAGCCTAACCTACATGCCCCGCAAGGGAAATCTACAGGGGACTCACTAGGTACCCAAGAATGCTGGTCTACAGGGGGGACCCCTCAGTGTTTGTTGAATGAATCCATAGCTAGCTCAAACCTCAAACTTAGGCATGTACCAGAGCAGAAGAGGGTATCCTGGAGGCTAGCTAAGTTATACAAAATGTTCAGGGGAAAACTTGCTCTGAGAAGTCAGAAGCATCTCCCTAGCTGCTGGGACATGAAAGAAGAGTGGTAATCTCACGCACATGGCCCCGTTCACCACTGCCAGCTTGTGGGTGAGGTAGATGGTGTCGTCCTTGATGGTGATCAGGACAGACTCTATCTGGGAGTGACCCCCAGCCTCGCCCAAGCCCCGCTTCAGGTGCACAGCAAATTCCTTGTAGGAGTCTCGGCAGTCAGAAGCAAAATTGTAATCACAGAGACCAGGGAATCGGAAGACATCGCCGTCAAAAGTTTTGTAGTGGAAGTCACCCCAGGTGCTGCAGACATGGTTTCGGGATCTGGCTTCTGGGAGAACAGTGGGGACACAAGGTGAGACACCCACATGTGAGGAGGGTTTCCCTGAGCCCATTCTCCAAGTTAACCCCAGAGGTCCCCCCAGGGGTATCCACCTGGAGCTCCGACCCAGAGTTTCTGGTCCCCCCTGTAGAATTAGTCTCTGTTAAATATTGGTCACCCCTCTGCATAGACTCTCAGTCAAAGGTGTTAGTTAGTGTGGAGTCCATGCGGGGAGAGAAGGTAGAGGGGCCTTCAGGCAATGTAGTCACTGTCTACCTCAAGTCTCTCAACTGATGCTCCATTTAGCCCCTCTTCACACACTCTTCACCCAGCAAGAGGCTGGAATGGATCCTTCAGTCTTCAAGACTTCCCCCTGGGACATCCCCATCTACAACTTTATTCTGAGGGGACAGAAGTGTCCCATATGGACACCCAGCCCATTCTCCAGAAGCACTGTCTTGCTGAAGGTCCTCTATACCTGCAGCCGTCCTAAGCGTGGCTTCTCCTAGGCATCCAATGCCTTCTCAACTCCCAGGGACAATGGTCCCTCAGGGATCCCAGCTTCTCATCTACCTGGTGTGGGAGCTGACTGGAGACTCCCCCTATTCCAGAAGCCCCTTCCTAACTGCTCTGGACTGCCTTCCCACCCTCATGGCATTCTGCCTGTTCCCTTACCCAGATCACTCAGCCCCTTACCTTTCTGGAGCTCCGAGCCCATGGCTAAGGCCAGGACTAGGCACACAGCCACCAGGCGAGCTAGTGGCAGCCCCATGGTGGCTCACAAGGGTGGCACAGAAGAGCATCCCAGGGCAGGGGTCCAGGACTTATATGCCTAGCGGGCACCCAAGGGCGGAGGATGAGGGAGGTGCAAAGGGTGGGTGGGGCATTTGCTGAGTTATCAGGAAAACAGCTGTGGGGGCTCCATGGGTCCTAGAGAGGAAATATTGATTCAGGTTATCTGAGTTTATCTTTATATGACTCCCTGGGCAAACTTGGCCTTCCTCAGGATGTCATAGCCCCAATTATCCCAATGCCAGCACACACCCCAGGTGAACTCCATTCCTTTAAGCTACAAGCCAGGCCAGTCTCAGGTTGGGAGAGGCAGGAGGTGCCTGCTGGAATTACATCCCACAAGGTCTGCCATACCCCTCTCAATGCTCCCAGGCCCAGCCCCACAACCTCCAACACAGCCTAGATAGAAGAAGGAGCTTTCAGGTGTCCCCCGACTCCGTTCTATCTCTCCACGAGCTGTGTGGGCCGAAATAACCATGATTCCTGATGCACCTCACTTCATGGCATCTGGAGAAGACAAAGAGTGGCAGGAAACCAAGATTCCACAGTGGGTGTCTGACCCCCATTTCATGATCCAGAAGGCAAAAAGCAGTAGCGACGTGGGGGCCACCTGTCTCCGTGGAGCCTGCTGTACTCTACTGAGCTCGGCTAAGTCCACTCTCTAATCCCCTTATGTTCCCAGACTCTGCCAGTCTCTGGAATTACATGTAATTAAAACTTGGGCAGCCCAACTCTCAGTGGAATCATGTCCCCTGGGTACAAGAGGAAGTGGCTTGAGGTCTGGAGCAGCCACACTCTGTGAGAATTAGGTCTGAGCAGAGGGGCTAGCCCCAACCCCAGCAGGTCCTGTCCCTACAGAGTGTCTTGAGGCTAACACTTCTCCCAAAGACATGTGGGGTTGGACAGCCTGTCCTGTGTTTCCTAGCCACAGCTGTTACTCACAGGAGATGATCCTTTGAGTGACTCTGGTGATCTTCAGTCCCTGAGCTTAGCCCAAAGCTGCAGTGGTCTCACCAATGACTGGAAATGCCTCCAGGAACCAGGGTGCTGTGTCAGAGTTGGTAAAAACCACAAACATGAACCTATGAGAGACAACAGTTCCCAAGGTCCACACAGGATGGAGAGGCACAGGAGGCCACCCACGCTGTAGCTGGAGCATAAACTGAGACCTGGGGAGTGTTCCTGCCCTCTACGTTTCCTCTTCCTGAAAACAAAGATAGGAACTGACTGTGGTTAGGGTACACACCATGAATTTAGTCACAAGGTGCCTCAGGCTCCAATTTTGTCCCCAACTTCCAGAGGCGAGTGAGGAGAGATGCATCGATGGTCACAGTCTCCCTGAATGGGGGTGGCATCTCCCTCACTAGACTCTTTCTCCAGGCTCTGAACAAAAGCCACATCCTGGACTAAAAGAGACAATACTGCTATGATAGTGCTGTCCTATGATGCCACCCACCTAGGCCCCTGGGACCTCCGTGCCATCCTAGCTGGAGTCAGAAAGTGTTCCACATATACAAAGACATCAGAGATAAAAAATGATCAAGAGCCTGGGCAGAGGTGGAAGCCAGTCTTCCCCCCACCCCCTTTGTGCCTGTCAGCTCCAGCCTTGCGCCATCCTCCCTACCACGGCTCAGGCATGTGGGAGAACCTGAGTGTGACCTGAGCCCAAAAACATGGGGATTAGGGAACTAGAACCAGCTGGCCCAAGGAAACCATTGTTTGGATTCCCTATGTGGGGCCCTCAGGCTGGCACCATGCCCTGCAGAAACCCAAGGATGGACCTGGCCCCAAGAACCTGTGGTTTTCCATGCCATGCTTTCTCTGCTGTGGTGGGAGTTAGAGGAATTTTGGTCAGACTCATGATGCCCAGGACAGACCTCTAAGCTGAGCTCTGAGAAGCTGGGTCCTCTCTACGTGGAAGAAGTGAGTCCTCCGTGGATGGAGGGAGTAGGTCCTCCCTAGATGAAGAAGCTGGAATCTCCCTTGGTAGAGAAGGTCAACACTGTGTTCCTACTGAATGAAGCAATGGTGACCCCAAGCTGAATGACCTGATACTAACAGACCTCTTGGCCCACTGCAGGATCTCAAGTGGCTTAGATGAGCTTTGATGTCATATAACCCAGCACACGGCTAGACACAGAGGTCAAGCAGCAACCCTAGTGCTTGAGGGAGCTGATGTAAGGACAAATGGCAGCGAAGGCTGTCAAGCTGGAGTGGGTTCATCACCTGCTCAACTGCCAACTTTGATTTTTCGGTGCCCTAGTGAAGGATGAGGACCAGGACAGCCTGGGGGAAGGG
Organism: Grammomys surdaster; assembly: GCF_004785775.1. NCBI lineage: Eukaryota > Metazoa > Chordata > Mammalia > Rodentia > Muridae > Grammomys > Grammomys surdaster. Next base: position 952,830 of record NW_021620446.1, on the reverse strand, counting down.
AGAGAGGGGCAAGGCTCCTGAAAACAAGACAAACAAGAGCTAGAAAGCACTGAGGGGCCACACAGAAGCCAACACACCTGTAGACAGATTCTCAGACCACGCTGGATGTGACAAACACACCGAGGATGGCTTTATCCACTGATCAACCCTCCTCAGTGCTGGGGTCTGATGGGCAGCTCCCATGGCCTCAAAGCTCAGTTTCCCACTCTCTGCTCCCGAGGCCTCTACCCCATCTCCTTGCAGCTTTCCCTCAGGACTGTGATGAAGGAAAGGAGACATTAATACTTTGAGGAAGCTTCTGGGCAATGACACAGTCTTCAACAAGGATGTGGTGGCCGGGGTGAGAATGACTGCCCCGCCCCATCACAGGTGGACGCTGCTGGACAGCAGACTTCCTGCTCAGTCCTTAAGTTAGACTAGAACTGAAACCAACAGTGGACAGGGTCCCAGGCACCCTGGGCCTTCTTCTGCCGGCCCCACGCCCTGCAGTGTTTACCTGGACAAGATACTGTTCCTAGGAACAGCACAAAATTTACAGCCTTGACTGCAGGGAGGAAGCAGCAAAGACGTCACAGGCTCCTAGAGTGAAGGTTCTGCTCTGCCTATCCACACATTGACTCATCCGGAAGCGGGGGGGTGGGGGGGAAGGAGAAGGCCTATGAGAGGAGAAGGGAGAGGGAGGCGGAAGACCAGATGAGGGAAGAGAAAAGAAGGAGTCTTTCTCCAAATAACGATCATCCAAGCCCCAGTCCCGTTCTCAGCGGCCTTGTGTGAGGGTTTCTGCTGTCTGTCAGCATGGCTGAGCCTCGGCACCCAGTGTTTGGTCAGACACTAGTCTTGATGTTTCCATGAAGGTAGGGTTTTGTTTTGTTTTGTTTTTCCAAATGTGAGCGTGGTCCTCCCAGAGTGGGTAGTAAAAAGACTAAGGTCTAAGAGGAGAGAGGAGGCTACCTCCAGCTCTGTCTCCCACTTGCTGACTTCCCTTCAGATTTCAGAACTCAACAGCCCCACCATTTCATGAGCCATTTCTTAAAGTAACGCTTGCCTCTATGTGTACACAAACACACACCCTGTTGCTTCGGTTTCCCTGAAGAACCCTGACTAATGCATCCTGCACAACACAAACCCTCCTCACTCAGGATGGGAGGCAGCCATACAGTCCGTCCAGTCTGCCCCTCTGTGAGCTCCCTGCCCCAGAAAGCTCCTCCCTCCTCCATACCCCATTTTGACCTCATGTTACCTCACTGACTTCTACTGGGTCAGCCATATATATGGTCTCAGGCCATCCTCACACAATGCTCTGTGGTCAGTTTGATTACTAGCACCTGTAACAGAAACTGAATTACTGAAGGTCTTATGTCTCAGTTGCCTTCAGTCTCTCTGGGCACAGGAGACAAGGCTGACTTAACACTGCTGACCATTGTCCCTGCCTCTTGCCATCCTGTCCAGCATCCAACACCAGACTAGCAAACCCCAGACAGCTGGCCTTAACTGAAGTGGGAAGCTAGTGATTCCCACCATGGTAACCAGGGCCCTCCATGAGAAGTCACAGTTCTCAGCCCTTCTGGATTCCTAAAGGAGACCTCAGCCCCAGACACACAAGGACAAAGCAAGCAGAAAGTTCTGGGTCTAGACCCACACTGCCAGGCATCTGTCACACAGCCATCTCTGCAGATCCTCCTCTGAAACATGAGAAAGACAAGCTCCAATACCGCAAATCTGGTCAGAGAGTATACAGTATGGATGGGTGGGTTGGTGTGTGAATGAGCGGCTGATGAGTGAGTGAGTGGTGGATAGATGTCTGAATGACTGAGTAGGTAGTGGGTAGATGAGTGGGTAGTGGGTGAGTGGGTGGGTATATAGGTAGGTCTTTTATGTTTGAAATTGGAAGGGATTTTGATCGAGGTTGCATTGAACACATAGATCAGTTTGGAAGAAACAGCAATCAGAAAGCTCGGTCTCCCAGCCTGTGGCTCTGTGTAGGCCTGTATTTCGCTCTTGGTTCTCTCAGCAACACTTGTCATATTTTTTCTTCAGTATTTCATATTTTTGATACTTCTGTGATAGGTTCATTCCTGTATCAAATGGCTTGGTGCTAAGATATAGAGACATAGAAAACATGTAACTCCAACATATAACAAGGACACATACTCCATTGTGTTCATAGCAGCCTTATTTATATTAGCCAGAAGCTGGAAAGAACCCAGACGTTCTTTGACAGAAGAATGGATACAGAAAATGTGGTACATTTACACAATGGAGTATTACTCAGTTTTAAAAACATTGAATTCATGAAATTCTTAGGTAAATGGATGATACTAGAAAATATCATCCTGAGTGAGGTAACCCAATCACAAAAGAACACACATGGTATGTACTCACTGATAAGTGGATATTAGCCCAAAAGCTTGGAATACCCAAGATAAAATTCACAGACCACATGAAGCTTAAGAAGAAGGAAGACCAAAATGTGGGTGCTTTGGTCCTTCTTAGAAGAGGGAACAAAATACTCACAGGAGCAAATACAGAGACAAAGTGTGAAGCAGAGACTGAAGGAAAAGCCATCCAGGGACTGCCCCACCTGGGGATTCATCCCATATACAGTCACCAAACGCAGACACCATTGTGGATGCCAAGAAGTGCATGCTGACAGGAGCCTGATATAGCTGTCTCCTGAGAGGCTCTGCCAGAGCCTGACAAATACAGAGGTAGATGCTTGCAGCCAACCATTAGACTAAACATGGGGTCCCCAGTAGAGGAGTTAGAGAAAGGACTGAAGGAGCTGAAGGGGTTTGCAACCTCATAGGAAGAACAACAATATCAACCAACCAGACTCCCCAGAGCTCCCAGAGATTAAACCATCAACCAAGGAGTACACATGGAGGGACCCACGGCTCCAGCCACATATGTAACAGAGGACAGCCTTGTCAGGCATCAGTGGGAAAAGAGATCCTTGGTCCTGTGAAGGCTCGATGCCCAGTGTAGGGGAATGTGAGGAAGGGGAGGAGGAGTGGGTGGGTGAGTGGGGGGAAACCCTCATAGAAGCAGGGGGTAGGGTATAGGGGGGTTGGGGGGAACCAGGAAAGGGGATAACATTTGAAATGTAAATAAAGAAAATATCCAATAAAAAAATAGAAGAAAACATATAACACAATATTGCCCATGTTAGCTATTGTTAAATACACAGCTCAGGAGCTATTGGATGTCCTCACCATCCTGTGTGGTTGTCACCACCACTCACCTTGAGAATTTTTTTTATCTTGAAAAAAAAAAAACAAAACAAAAAACAAACTAAATTCTCCCCTGGAGAAATGGCTCAGCAGTAATAGCACACACTGTTTTGCAGAGGAACTGAGTTGGGTTCACAGCACCCACATAAGTGACTCACACTCACTAGTAACCCCAGTTCCAGGGGATGTGACACCCTCTCTGACCTCTGTGTACACTGCACTCAAGCATGTGCACATCCCAACGCTGACACACACATACATACAGATAAATAAAAATAAAATATTTTGCCAGGCAGTTGTGGAGCACACCTTTAACCCCAGCACTCAGGAAGCAGAGACAGGTGAACCTCTGAGGTCACGCCAGCCTGGTCTACAGAGTGAGTCCAGGACAACCAGGTCACAGGCTCCACTCACAGCCCCTCCAGGCTCCAGCCCCAAGCAATCATTAGTCTACTTTCCTGTGGCCTCTCTCTTGACAATTCTGGGGATGTCTGTAAGTGGGGAGGTGCCGCGTCCCTTCTGGCGTGCTTCACTGAGTATGGTGGCCTTAATGCCACCCATTCTGTGACACTTCAGAAGTTCCCTCCTTTGTAGGGCTAGATAATATTTTATTGTATACATAAGCCAGGTTTTTTTTTCTTATCTGTTCACCTATTAATGGATACTAGGGTTGTTCCCACAGTTCATCTGTCATCCTTTTTGCTGTTTTCAATCTCAGTGTACAAGTATCTTAGGACTCTGCTTTAGATTCTTCTGTTTCCAATCAATAAAGAGAATTTCTGTATTGTATAGGGATTCTACACTTAACTTTTCGAAGGACCACCAGATTCTTGTCATTTTACACTCTCATCAAAGTGCACAGAAGATCCAGTTCCCCTTCCTTTCTTCCTTCCTTCCTTCCTTCCTTCCTTCCTTCCTTCCTTCCTTCCTTCCTTCCTTTTTCACCCCATAGCCACCTGTCCCCAGCTGTCCAAGAACTTGTTTTGTAGACCAGGCTGGCCCTGAACTTTGAGATCCACCAGCCTCTGACTCCCCGGTGCTGGTACTAAAGCAGTGCCGCCACCACTTGGAAGTTCCAATTTCTAACATTCTTACCAACACTTACAGGTTTGCTTGTTTGTTTGCTTTTTATGTGTGTGCATGCCTGCATGCGTGTATGCATGCACGCACAACTGTGTGTGTGTGTGTGTATGACAGAGGCCTGAAAAAGGTGTTAGGTTCCCTGTCATTGGAGTCATAGGTGGTTGTAAGCCATCTATGTGGGTGCTCAGAATTAAACCTGGGTCTTTAGCAAGAGCAGCACATATTCTTAACCACTGGGCCATCTTGAGACAGTCTCTCGCTGAGCCTGGAACTCGGCATTTCAGTGAGCTGGTTGGGCAGGGAGGCAGTGGAATCTTCCAGTCTCTGCTGGCTCAGTACTGGAGCTACAGGCACATGCCAGCACATCTGGATTCTACAGTGCCGAGGATCCAAGCTCAGATTCTCGAGTTCATGCAGCAGGTACTCTAGTCACTGAGTTATCTCCTCGCCTTCACTAACTGGTATTTTCCCAGTGATAAATGGTACCAGGAATGTTTCCTATCCTTGGCCATCATATCCTTTATACACTTCTCAGACAATTCACTGTAGAAATGTCTATTCAAGCTCTTTGCCCATTTTCAACAATCTAAAGCTAGTTAATTGATCTAAGATTCCTACATCCTTGATGATCTCACTTATCCACTATAGTGGCTTTTTCCAAATTTGTATTGTCCGAGATGGATAATCATGTCACCTGTGAATAGTGGTGGCTTCTCATCCTTTCCAATCAGTTATCTGTATTCGTTTCCCTCCGTGGGTACACACACTGTGATTCCCAGTACAGTGTTGATGGGAAGCGAGGAAAGCAGACACCCTGGCCTTGCCCTTGATCTCTGGAATTCACTCTGCCCTCTAACGTCCTGGCAGCCCTGGCCTTGTTGATACCCTTTACCTGAATAAGGAAGTTCTTTTCTATATTTAACTCATGAGTTTTTACCAGGAATATGTGTTGTATTTCTGCAAGAGTGCTTTTCTGACTTTATTGTGAGGGTTGTATAGCTTTGGGTCTGTCAGTACGTAGAATGACACTGGTTTCGAGCATTAAGCCATTATGCCTTCCTGACTAGAGTATATCTGATTACATTTTTACATTTTATTTTATTAATTGATTTTGATTTTAGACCATTTTTGACATGTGCAATGCGAACTGACCATTCTCACCCTCCCCTGTCATATCTTAAGAGTTTTGGAGTTAATTTGTCAACATTTAGAATTTTTGACTCTGTGTTCATGATGGGGGGGGGAGGGTATGGGTCCAGGTATGTTTGGTTTTTTTTATCTCAATTCCTTTACATTTTATCTAATGTATATGGTGTGTGCCTGTTTGTCTGTATGTGTATTATGTGCCCTCGGTGACTATAAAGGCCAGGAGAGGGCATTGGATCCCCCGGAACTGGAGTTACAGGCAGTAGTAAACCTTCTTATGTAGGCGCTAGGAATAGAACTCTGGTCTTCTGCAAGAGCTCAGAGCAGTCTTTACCTTTCCGTCATCTCTCTAGCTCCATTTTTAGTTCTTATGATGTCTTTGTGTGCTACTTAAGTTCCTTGGAGAAAGAACTGAAAGAATTCAGTCCTTTTCAAATTTTTGAGTTGTTTGATCTCTTCCCCAAATATTCAGTAGAATTCACCAATGACAACATCTGAGCCGGGGGTTCCTCTTATGAGAGAAGCATTTGTTGTTTTCTTTTTGCTTTGATTTTAATAACAGTTCAATCCCTTTGAAATCTAGGGTTAGTCTGGTCTTTGATACAATATGTGCACTTTGATACACTGTATCCTCTCAGAACTCTCCCATTCCACCTAAACTGCTAAATTCGCTGTGGTGACTCTATTCATGCTATCCCCTTAATGTCCTTCAGTGACTGTAGTCTGTAGTGACATCGCCACCCCTTTGTCCTCTCTTTTCTTCTAGCAGTCTGGCTTATCAGTCTTGTTAATCTTTTTAAGGTATTTGGTTTTGGTTTCATGGATTTTTCTCTGTTTTATCATTTTTCAAGGATTTATCTTTTTCTGCTACTTTGGAGTAATTTGATATTGCTCTCCTTCCCTGGTTTTCATGGTAGAAGGCCGCTCACTGGCTGGAGACCTCCTGTTCCAATGCAGCAGTTAGTGTTGTAAGGTTCCCCTAAACACTGCTTTGGTGGCATCCCACAAGTCACCACACTGCTCCCAGCTGAGACACACACTGAGTTTCTCTCTCTTTGTCTGTTCGCTGGCCTCTCTAACATTGGTACCTTGTACCAACCTTGAGAACCCATTCAAGGTCCAGTGCTTTCCAGTGAAGGAAAGAAAACCTCAACAAAGGGAACCAATGAGTAGAATGACCACCCAGGTGCTGGAGGAGTAAGGTGGAGTCTGAGGTCCCTGGCAAGATGAGCATAAGGAAGCAACTTCTACTCCCAGGTCCTGGAAAACAAAATGAAAGCCATGGGGCTACGATAATTTAGGAACAAAAGGCAAGGAGGGGTTCCTGTGAGGGTGCAGCAAACTGGTTCAGGAAGTTTCAAAAGAAGCTTCCTTGCATATCTAAAGGGCCTTTGAAAGAAGTAAAAATAAAATAAAAGAAAATCCCTCTCTTCCCACCACTCACCATTGCCTTCTAGGATGCCATCAGCCAGGGAGGCTGAAAATTTGTAAAATTCCAGCCATGTACATCAGTTAGCTACCACTGCATAACAAAGTTATCTGAAACCAATGGTTTCAAACATTTAGCGGTAAATACTTGAAAAATAGATGGACAGATGATTGGAGAATGTGTTGCTATGTGCACAAACTTGTATGTACAGCTATTTTCTTGTTTCTAGACATATCTTAGAACCAGATTATCCTCCTGGAAGAGGAACCAGGCTCTTTGGAGAAGCAGTTGAGTCTCTTAGAAAGGAAATGAGAACTCTGCAGTATTTCATGCAAGAGAGGTAAATAACGGCCATGCTGTGAAGAATCCTGGCAGGTGTCACCTTAGCCAAGGGATCAAGGCTCACATGCCAGCAACAGACTGACAATGTCATGTCATACGCTCTAACACACGACACTGAGGTGAGCTCATGGCTCCCATGCACTCTTGTAAAATCCCCTGTACAGCTCCAAATTTATGATTTTACTTTTACCTTTTTTATTTTATTAGCTTGAGGGTGTGAGTGTATACCACTGGAGGTGTGTAGAAGTCAGAGGGAAACTTGTGGGAGTCCACGCTCTCCTACTACATCCAAAGATCAAACTCACGTCATCAGGCTTGGCAGCAAGTTCCTATACCATCTACGCCACCTCTCTAGCCCACAACTCTAATTTTAATCAGGAGCAAACATGCACCAAATTCATATGATGGGACAGCCTCCACATACCTGGTCATTGCTTTCCGTGGGTGTCAAGATCATGAAAGAAGAGGGCAAGGATGAGAGGGGACAGAAGAGACAGGAATGTTCTGTAGCCCATGGTTTGGTGGAACAGAGGACCTCTTGGTGAAATGTCTTAGCTCACCAGGTCACCTAGTGTCCCTGCCAGGTGGTACCCACAGAGCCTGGCAGCATGGAAACCCTGCAGTGCAGTATCCCTGCTGACCTGGGAGACTGGCACCAGGCTTCCCAGAGGAAGGGCACCACCTGATCCTCTGCATCATGGATGGTTAGTGATAGGTTCCCATCAGTATCCTAGACATGAGTGTCAGGAGCCATTTGCTGCTTCTCTGAATCAGAGAGGGAAAAAGAGAGAGAAAAATCAGCCTGCTAGGCAGAGTCAAGGCAGGTCAGGGTCTGTTGGCAGATTTTCTGGCCTGCTGAGGCATGGAATGATAAGAGGAGGTTCACCTGAGGCTCAAGGCAAAGGGATAAAGATTCTATTGACCTTGGTGGAAGGAATAGGGAGGTTTTGGAATGGGAACAGATGTCTTATGTGTATACCTCAGCAAATTGTTTCTGTTAGCTTGTGGCTTTGCTTCCCTTGGTCCTGTAGTCTTGATAAGAAGACTATAAGAAATACACTTGCTGCTGGTGTGATAATGACCTGCAGCCCTCCCATATCTGTCTCTTGCATCTTCTTTCTGCCTTTCCTATAATCAGTCTCACTTCCCCAGTCATGGTTCATTCGTTGACTGATTGGCTGGCTCTGGCACATAAGGTTGCTTTTTCTACCCACAGAACTGTATATCACTGTTCATGTGAACCCAACAGCATCTCATTCACCTACTGTCCAACATACCTGCTGCCAAAAGCTTCCTCTCATAGGCAGAGGAGTATAGGAAGGGCTGCATCCGCAAGCCACCACCCTCCTGCTAGAAGACTCATTGCCCAGGAGCAGATAATTTGATATAAAGGGAGAGCAGTCCACTAAAGAATAGCTATGGGCCTGGGTGGGAGCCATCAGAGGCTGGGGGAGTGTGCCAGGCATCTCGCATCCAACTGGATGTCTCCATGATTGCGGTATACAGGTCTGGGGGCCAAGGGCTGATGTCACAGCAGCATCCTTGCCACCACACTAGATACCTACTCATAAAATGCTACTGCCCACTCACTGTCATGAGGCCCACTTCTTGCTCGAGGGACACTCAGCCAGGGCAGTGGTGTTGGCAATGTGGAAACAGACACCAAGGCTGCTGCTGAGTTTACAGGAAGAGTGTAAAGCCTCTGTGTGGGCTGTGGTGTGAGTCCTCACAGTCCTGGCTACTCAAGGGAACCTGTATAGCTGCATGAAACAGCAGAAAGACAGCAGGAGGGATCCAGCTATAGCCAGAACTAGACCAAATGGACTGCAAACCCAAAACAGGAAGAGATACATTTTACAGACTTTTTAAATAGGATACTTTTACTTATTCTTTGACAATTTCATATATGTAAACAATGTATTTATATCATATCCACTCCTATCTCCTCTCCCATTCTTTCAGGCACCCTAGATGAGAGATGCAGAGAGCAAAACTGTCAGTAAACTGGCCCCATAGCTGTAGATTGTAAGAAAGAAGTCTATGGTCCATTTTCAGTGTGAGATGCACTTAGAGCTCACCAGAGAGTCACAGATACACAGGAGCCACTAGGCCTCTGTCCTCCCTAGTTGGCAACTGTGGCCTGATTGTCTAGGCTCTCAGTTCATCCTAGGGTTGAAAAGTCACAGGCAACCAGGTAGTGATGGTGCACACCTTTAATACCAGCATTTTGGAGGCAGATCTCTGTGAGTTCAAAGTTGGCCTGGTCTACATAGTGGTTTTCAGGATAGCCAGAGCTACATAGTAGGATCTTGTGTCAAAAAGGAAACAAAGAAAGGAAAGAAAGAAGGAAGGAAGGAAAGAGGGAGGGAAGGAGGAAAGAAGGGAGGAAGGAAGGAAGGAAGGGAGGGAGGGAGGGAGGGAGGGAGGGAGGGAGGAAGGAAGGAAAGAAGGAAGAGAAAAAAATGTGACAGGATAAGAAAAGCAGTGAATCTCAAACCCTGAGACATACATTCTATGAAGCTTTGTGTCCTGAACTAACCGGATGAGGGTCTGGGGAGGGGGCTACACTAGACACTGGGAAATTGCACACCCCCACCAAGAACTCAGCCAGTTACAGATTCAGAGGGTAGAGAAGTGCAACTAGGAATTTAAAACTTCGTTTTGTGCTAACAGCAGTGTGCCAGCTGTTCCCATCTTCTCCCTAAGCTGACACACAACTTTGCAAAGTAGAAAGATAAAATGCTCCACACTTTCACTCTCTGAGTCCCCAGGACTCTTATTGTGATGTGAGCGTCATTGTTTCTCAGAAACTAAACTCAGTTAGTCAGAGGAGAACCTGGGGTCCCTGAAGGAAGAACTCAGAAGTCGCTGAGAATGCTGTTAGTGTTTCTCAGATCTTCCCAACACCCCAGGATAACTGTGTACTGTCAGACCCTTGGGGCCCGCCAGGCTTGGCTCTGGACACCTCCCACACTGTAGCTCAGGGAGCAAGGCATTCTATAAAGCTCAGCATAGGTTGACACTGCAGCTGCCCATCCTTGGATACCATCTCTTTCTGCAGTGCACCCTGGGAGAAGACAATGCATACACAGCTTCCCCCCTCCCTGAACCCTTCCTCCACCCTCGCAATGGCCAAGTGGCACTTACTCAAAAATCAAAAGCCCATTCCCAAGTGTACAAGCTTTAATCAAGAAAATATAAAGTAAAACGAGACCTTGAGTTTGCCTCTTAATCTGTAATGGCATTTTATTTAAGATGGGAGTATCTTACCCTGTAACTTAGGCTAGCTCTAACTCACTATATGGCCCAGATTGGTCTCAAACTCATGACAATTCTCAGATGCAATGATTGTAAAAGAAGGTGTTTCTAGAGTGTTCCCTTGGGGTACGAGGAAGCATGGTTTGGGGGACATGACAGTAGTAAATGCCAGCAGTAGCACTGTGGAGTGGGGGTATTCCCAGTGTCTCTCTAAAAATGTCATACTAGGAAGTGAGCAACCAGAAGTAGCCTGAAGCCTTTCCAGTCTGCTGCTGCCCAGCTGTCCAGCAGTCCAGCCGAAGGCCCTGGGTGAATGAAGGGCCATACAACTGTGCCATGGAATATTCCAGAACCATTAAAATCATGTTCCTAGTGAACTTGCTGTTGGGAGAAAAGGGCTATAAAGCAATCTAAGGCAATAATTAGTGTGGCTTCCGTACTAACGGAGAAAGGATTCACAAACACAAATCATCTTTGCCACCAGGCCAGGTGCACCCATTATTAGCCACTACCCAGGACAACTGTGCCTGCCTTAGGACAAAGCCACATTGTCTAGGTGGTCAGCTAGCCCTATGACATTGCAAGTATGCTTCATGTCACTGAGGTGTGCCCTTCACCATGGTGAACAAAAAAAAAAAAAAAAAAAAAAAAAACATTGAGACAGGGTGAAACTGTGTATCCCTGATGGCCCCTTGCTCACAGTCCTTATGCCTCAGTTTCACTGCGGGAACTGCAGGAGTAAGTCATCACAAGTGACAAAATCCAATCCCACCAGACCAGAACAATATTTCTACCAGAGGGGTTGCTGGCTTGAGACCTCAGTGCAGGATGGGGAGATGCAGAATCCTTTCTAACACTTCCCTGCACTCTACCCACTGCTCTGCTGCATTCGAGGTCCTGTAGACTCAGTGTGATGTCGTGTATAAAGAGAATCAGGGCAGAGAGCGTTCCCTAAATTATCAGGGACTGCAACTTGCACCTGCATCTAGCATTGCCCAGCTCCTACAGTGAACATCCATAGTGTTCTATGCAGCATAGTGCCATATCTTGCACCTCCATCACTCCTGGTCTATGGGTTAATGGCCCCCAAGCTTCACAGCTGTGAACAGGGCAGTACAGGCATCATTCACAAAGATGAGAAGGTCCAGCCTCCACTCAGGGGTTACTTGAGGCCATAAATGCTTGAATCTCACACCTTGGTCTTACTTAATAAGATTAAATAGTACAATAAAGGAAGAAGACCATAAAGATGGTAAATGCCTACCTGGTGGCCTGGCACAGCTCCACATCCTCACCAGTCCAATGGCATGGAGTCCAGAAGTCCTGCCCTGAGTCCAGCCTGAAACTGAAACTGTGAGACCTCATCCTGCATCTCTGCCAGAGGTCCAGACTGTATTCAGGACTTGATTCAGAGACACAGGGCCTTTAGAACCACTGGGCCCTAGAGAGCTCACAGCAGGCTTTAAATGTCCTTCTGAGGACAAAGTAGCAGGTCCCCATGCCTTAGACATGTCATCCAGGGATATGGCTCACTAGGACCAAAGGAGGTGACAAGGTAGGTGCAGAAACCTGAGGTTCAGGCCTCCAGTTGAGGTGGCAATTGTGTCCTCACCTGCAAACCCCCCTTTGAGGCTCAGGGCATCTAAGCTAATCCCCAGAGACCCTCCAAGGGTAAACTCCAAGCTAGAAAGCCACAGATCACACTCTAACATCCACCATTGGGGAGGCTGAGATAAGATGGCTGAGTGTCTGAGGCCACCTTGGACTACATAATGAGTTCCAGGCCAGCTAAGGCTACAGTGAGACCCAAGGAGAGAAAGGAATGGGGAGGGAGAGAAATTAGGATGGAGTATCAGGGACCGGGGCATGGCTCACTAGAAAGTTAGTTTCTGCCTGAGAAGGTGGAATGTTCTGAAAATAGATGGTGAGGCTAGCCCTATGACATTGCAAACATGCTTCATGTCACTGAGGTGTGCCCTTCACCATGGTGAACAAAAAAAATTTGAGACAGGGTCAAACTGTGTATCCCTGGTGGCCTCTTGCTCATAGTCCTCATGTTTCAGTTTCATTGCAGGAACTGCAGGTGTAAGTCATCACAAGTGACAAAAACTGAAATTTTAATAGTTAAGTAACTTATGTCTGTGTATGCCTGAGTGTGGATATGCACATATGTATGTGTACCTACAATGGCCAGAAGAGGGCACAAGATCCCCCAGAGCTAGACGGTATGTATAGGCAGCTGTGATCCTGCCCATGTGAGTGCTGGGAACTGAACTTGGGTCCTCTGTAAGAGCAGTATATGCTCTTAACCACTGAGCCTTCTATCTAGGCTCCAAAATAAAGAAATGTAAGAGATAAAAGCCATTTTAAATAATAAATAAATACATAAAATACAAAGTGGCCAGCCATAAACTGAGATCCATGGAGGAAGCACCCAGAAGAGGGGCAGTTCTGTCACATGGACACTATAATGGGCTCAGTGGCCTTACTGTCCCTAAGATGGAGTAGGACACTGCAGCATACAATCTCCTCAGTCTCAGGACTCTGGGACACTTGTACAGAGTGCTGGTCTTTGGAGTACATGGGTAAGATCTTGATATTTTGCCCTATTTCACATTAAAACAGAAAATTGCAAAATGTATTATTCACTTCAATTAATAATAAGTACATTATGCACCAACACACATAAAACACTTTCATGAAAAAGGTCACAATTTTATTTTCCAAGACAAGAATGTTGAGGAGCTGAGAGACGAACAGGACTCTTGTTTTGTTTGGGGGTTTTGTGTTTCCAAGGCCAGGCTCCACCCCAGGCAGCGGGGCTCCTTTCCCAGTGCTGATGCCATCTACCAGAACACCAGGCCTTGGGGCAAGGGTGAGAGGAAGTGTGCTCCACCCAAGTCTGCAGTGGGAGGGACCACCTTGGCACCTCCTTGGTCATTGAGGAACCCCATGAACAGTTCTCACCTAGGAGAGGTCCCATGTGCTAACACTGCCTGCGTGTGGAATGTTCACTGTCACCAACATCGTCACTTCTCCCCTCAGAAAGTCTTCAGCCTGGGAAGCCACCTTGGCACAGAATTCATATTTTTCTCTAGAAAGCCCAGATTTATCACAGCCACTAAGCCCATCAGCTGTCTTCACTAGGTCCATTGTGAGAGAGATTTTTTTCCAAGGGGCTGGATGTGAGCAATCTACCCACTACAGCAAGAGGCTCTTCCGCCCCAACCCAGTCCCATGAACCCCAGGTCACTGCACACGGTGCTCACACTCAACAGCCCGAAGGAGAATGCAAACCTCAGTGACATTTGCTGAGACACCAAGACATGGCTCCTTCCTGTGTTTCATCCCTATAGCCATGGGAGGTGCCTCGTGGTGGGGACACAGGGTCTGTGCAGGGTCTGTGCAGGAGGGCCAGTGGTTTCTCATCCTACTTTGAAAATAGTTTGATGCTCAAGGGCTCCCCTGAAGGCAGATGGACCCCAGAGAGAGCTGTGGAGGCAGCATGTCACTCAGGAGGATAAATTCACTCAGTGCCACTGGGTGAATGTCTGTCTGTCATTAAGTGGAGATTCAGCCCAGCTGCAGCCAGGAGAGAGCTAGAAAAAAAAAACATTATAATTTCCCCACTCTGGCTCTCCTTCAATATGAAGCCTGCAAGAGTGGCCCTGATGGTCATCCTGTACTTTATCCAAGCTAAGCCAGACATAGGAGAGACATGGCCCAAGATGAGCTCCTGGCCTCTTATCCCACCTGAGAGATCTGCCTTTGTTGTCCTGGCAGCCTCTCCAGGCTGGTACCCACATGTAGAGGAGAGAGGCAGGGGCAGCCTCCAGGTTTATGAAGGAGCTTGAGGACTGGCAGGCAACACCACTAACTCTTTCAAGGAACAAACAAGACCAACAGCTGCAGGCTAGGCTGGGAGGAAAGTCCACCAGGAGGGTCAGCTATCCACACCAGGGCTTCACCCCACCCAGCTTTATGGCCAGGTCCTGTTGCAGGCACAGGTCCAGCATCACCACCCTTCCTCCTGCTGGCATCTTCCAGGAACCGTAGGGCAGGAGACACCAGGATTGGAAGCCGGGAGGACTGACAGGAAAGGGAATGTGTTTCTCAGAAGACCTAAGAGCTGGGGCACCAAAGAAGAGAGTTAAGCCCCTAACACATGTCCTTCCCATTCTGGGCTGCTAGGACAGAGTAGATGTGCCAGCAATGATTAAAGTGGTGGAAGGGGACTGGACCCACTAATTATCTGGCTGTCTTTCCTTGCGGAGGGTATAGTATGCTCTCCTCTCTCCAGCAGGAGAGGGAGAAAGGATGAAGGTGCAGGAGGATGAGTTTGGGGGTTGCCAGGGAACTTTATCCTTTCTTGCTTGCTTGCTTGCTTCCTTCCTTTATTTGTTTATTTGCTTATAGTTCTGAGATGGGATATCTCTATTATGTAGTTCTGACTGTCCTGGAATTTGGTATAAAGACCAGGCTGGCCTCTAACTCAGAGATTCACCTGCTTCTGCCTCCTGAGTGTTGGGATTAAAGGTGTGCGCCACCACAGCTGGCTTGCCAGGGGACGTTAAGCATGGAAGTGAAAATGAGGCTGTGGGTTAAAGGTCAGGGCTTGGGGACAGGGGAGACTTGAGGACTGGAGTATTGGGGTGAAGAAGTTTATGTAGGTATGCAGGTTGTGTTTTCTTTTTAGGGCTTTTTTTGGGTTTTAGGGGGTTGGTTTTGGGGTTTGGGGAGTGTTGAGAAGGGGTTTCTCTGTATAGTTTTGGCTATCCTAGAGCTTGCTCTGTAGACCATGTTGGCCTCAAACTCATAGAGATCCACCTGCTTCTGCTGACTAAAGGTGCGAGCCATCACCTCCAGGCTGTAGGATGTGTTTCTAAGGCAGAGAGTTAGGCTAATCTGTGAGAGTAAGGACTCAAGGGTCTGGGGAGATGCCGGAGCCTGGCAGGCTGGAGACGCAGGACAGGGCCCTGACTGACACGACCAGAGAGCTGAGCAACTGGACATCCACGTCTACACCTGCAGGGCTGTCCCTTACTTTTAAAGGGAGGTTGCCTGATACCTCCCAACCCTGAAAGGCCTTCAGTCCTTCTCCCTGGACGGGTGTCACTGGCTGCACCCAGCTGTCCACTCCCTTTCCTGCAGCCCTACAGGGTCATCAGTGGAGACCTTGAAAAAGAGCTAGAGCAGGTACTAGATGTCTAGGTAGCCTCTTCTGGCCCTGCCAGGCTGCATCCAATAGGAACTGAAAGTGCTGTTGGCATCACTATGGAGCCCATCTCTGCCCAGGTAAGGACACCTGGGGAAGCCACTTCCTCTATGCCCGGTGTCGGCTGCAGGAAGGGAGCACAGTTTTCACACTCACCACACTACCCACTGGCCTCTGCCACTGAGCAGGGGGGGGAGAGGGGGGGAACAGACACTGCTGGTGGCTAGGGCCATAGGGTCTCAGAGGCTCCTCAAGGAGCCCTCACCCTCAGCCTGCTGTAATCACCTGGCTCCAGGGGCTTGCCCGGAGTGATGGCCTCGGGTGAGAGCAGAGTTAACCTGCCACTCTGACACTCCTAGATACTCCTTAGTGTTTGGAAAGTACGCAGAGCCCTGAGACCCCAGCCATGAATGGGGTTCCTGGGAATCTGCATACCTCCAGCCTTTCAGCGACCTCAGTGTTCCTCCCCTAGGCCTGAGGGCCCAGCAGGAGTGCAACAGGGTTTCTTCCATACACCTAGTGAAGGGGGGGGGGAGGCAAATGGCTAATCAATGTGAAACCTGTGGGCATGGTTGGTAGCATGAACACTATAACCACAAGGGTTGTGATCTGGTCTGAGCAGGAAGATAAGGTGGAAGGGAGTAAACAGACTTGGGTGGAGACTGTGTTGGGTGTGGGTAGCAACAGGCATAATGTCTTGTAAGCTCCCAAAGATGCTAAGGAAGTCCTGTCCCTACCTTCAGCTCTCAGGGTGTGGGGATTCAACTTTCGTGGCCAGACCTAAAGCTGGGAAGGGAGGGACCACACACCAGCTTCCTGTCAGGCTTCCTGAGTCGACCGTCTAGGGTATGGCCCTAGATCATACTGGAACTGACCAGTAGAGACCATTGGAGGGCCTGGCCTGGGTCAGGATGGCTGGACTTTCCTTCCCAATGGAACCTCCAGAAGACCCAGGAGATAGTCCTGCCTAGCTCTAGGAAGGCAGGCAGAGTCGGGCTATGGGCACCAGAGCTTGACAAACTCCCTCCCCTATTTCTTCCCTGTCTAATTCAGGTTTTCCTATCTGCTGTTTCCTTACCCCACTCAAGTCAGGTCTAGTCAACCCTGAGGCTAATGATGTACGAACCATGGACGATTCCAAAGAATGTCATACCAAGATGCTGTCATCTGCCAGCAGGTGGCACCTGATGTCCACACTATGTCCCAGAGGAGGGCTGGGCCATAGGAGCTGACTTAGGGAAAAGTTCTTAGTCTCAGTCACCTCTGAACACACCAGGCTCCATTATGGAACAATCTAGAACAGGCCTAACTAGTTTAGGATAAAAGAAATCTGAACTGTGGGAGCTGGCTGGGCATAGCTGGGCAGGCAAGGGGGACCCAGGTGTGTGGGCACATGCAAGTTCACAGAGCTGCATGGGTAAGAGCTTGCTATCCAGTTTAAACACATTATTCCTTGGATTAGTTTTCCTATCATGGTGACTGAGATGAACGATTTACAGGAAGAAGGATTTGTCTTGGTTCGTGACCTTAGCGGGCTCAGGCCACAGTCACTTGTCCCACATCAGCTATGCTCTGTTTCCCTGTTTCCAGCACCTTCCAAATAGCTCCATGAGCCTTGTCGGGGGACACTTCCTATTTAAACCATAACATAACTAGATAACCAGAGAAAATATATGTATGTCCATGGACATGAATGTGTGTATGCCCACTGGAGGAGGAGCCTACGTGGTATACATGTATGTACACGCACATATGCATGTATGCGTGCACATGCCTGTGTGTGTGTGTGTGTGTGTAACTAAGGTGCATGAGTATGTGAGTATGTGTTCTCATAACCATGAGAATGGCTACCAATGTCCCTACTGTCCACTCTGAGGTCCTCTTGCAGTAGGAGCATGCACAACAGGTCCCCCAGGCACTGACCATGTCCTAGTTTGCTTTCTCCTGCTGTGATAAACACAGTGACCAAGGCTGGCTGAGCTTGGCTTTAAGGGAGCCAGGGCAAGGCTTCCTCTCCTTGGTGTGCCTCAGCTTGCTTCTTATACAACCCAGGATCTCCTACCCAGTGGTGGGACCACCCACAGTGAGCCGGACTCTCACATCAACCATCAATCAAGAAAATGGCCCTCACAGGCCAATCTAATGGAGGCATCTTCTCTGTTAAGGTTTCCTCTTCCCAGGTGACCCTAACTTGTGGCGAGTTGTAAAACAAAAACCTAAGCATCACAGCTTCCCTCATTCATAACTCCTTAGGGGTCCACCTTGCTGCTGATCCTCTGGAAACCAGATGTGCAGTTTTCTTCACGTTCTCTGGAACCATAGAGGACAGAGGTCATCTGCTCTTACTCATCCCACCTTCGTCTTTCTGACCCTTAGCCCCAGGCTCCAGGTGATCCCACACAGGCAGCAGGACAGCAGGGTCTACCTCAGCCAATGGAGGCAGAGGACACGCAGGATGAGCCCCAGGGCCTTGGTTCCTCCACTTCCTCCTTGAATGACTTTGAAAAACACTCAAAGCTAATACATATATTTTTGTGCACATCACTGTGGCTCTGAACGTCAACTGGAGTGTGAGGCTAAGACCTTTAGGCATAAGGAAAAGGAACCAGGGCCCACTCAAGGACCAGGAGCACCTAAAGAAGATCTCGTGTGAAAATATGTAAGAAGTTCCCATCTTCCCCCCTTTCTAGAGCCTCAGGCAAGCTAGGCTTCCTGGCCTTTTTATTTGTCACTTTTTTAATTTTTTTAAAATTTTATTTATTTTTGGCCGGGCAGTGGTGGCGCACACCTTTAATCCCAGCATTTGGGAGGCAGAGGCAGGCAGATTTCTGAGTTCGAGGCCAGCCTGGTCTACCAAGTGAGTTCCAGGACAGCCAGGGCTACACAGAGAAACCCTGTCTCGAAAAACAACAAAAAAAAAGATTTTATTTATTTTTGGTTTTGCAAGACAGGGGCTCACTTGGTAGCCTTGGCTAGCCTAGAACTTGCTATGTACACCAGGCTGCTCTCAAACTCACAGAGATCTGCCTGCCTCTACCTCTCAAGTGCTGCGATTCAGGTGTGTACAACCACATCTGACCTATTTTTTATTTTTCTTTTTTTTAACTATTTATTTATTTATTTGTTTATTTATTTATTATATGTAAGTACACTGTAGCTGTCTTCAGACACCTGAAGACAAGAGGGCATCAGATATCATTGCAGATGGTTGTGAGCCACCATGTGGTTTCTGGGATTTGAACTCAGGACCTCTGGAAGAGCAGTCAGTGCTCTTAACCACTGAGCCATCTCACCAGCCCTATTTTTTATTTTTAATTATATATGTGTACATGTGTGTGTGTGTTTGTGTGTGTGTGTGTGTGTGTGAGAGAGAGAGAGAGAGAGAGAGAGAGAGAGAGAGAGAGAGAGAATGTACTCCTAAGTTCAGATACCTGCAGAGGTTCAAAGAGGATGTTGGGTCTCCAGGAGTCAGTCACAAGCCATTGTGAGCCCCCTGATGTGGGTGTTAGGAAATAAACTCCTGTCCTCTGCAAGAGTGGTGTATGCTATAATCACTGAGCCATCTCCCTGGCATTTTTTTAAGATTTATTTTATATGAGTATTTCATCTGCATGTATGTATATGAACCATGTGCACGCATGGCAACCTTGAAGGTCATAGATGGGCATCGGATCCCCTGGGACTAGAGGTATGGATGGTTGTGAGCAGCCATGTGGATGCTGGGAATTGAATCCAGGTCCTCTGGAAGAGCAGCCAGCGCTCTTAACTGTGGAGCCATCTCTCCAGGCTTTCACATTCATTTTTGCAGTGCTAGGGTCAAACGCAGGGTGCTGTGAGTGCCAGACAAGCCCTCTCACATCTTCAGCTCAGAAAGAGTAATGATTAAACAAACAAACAAAAAATAGCCTAATATTTTTTAATTTAAAAAAAAGAATTCTCATTAATGTTAGGTCAGTAATAACTATAGGAACATGCCTAACAAAAGGGCACACAAATATGGAAGGAAAGGGAAGGAAGCACGGGCTGTCAGAGCTTATACTTTACTGTGCACTGTTAGGGCGTCTCTGGAAGATAGACTGTGATGAGACTGGACTCTTAAAGTTCAGAGACTAAACTTCAGACAATGGCTAAAATAATCACAAAGAGTGATAAGCTAGGTGTGGAGACGCACGTCTGTAATCCCAGCACTTAAGAGATGGAGCCCAGAGGTTTGGCTCTACTGCAAGTCTGGGCTCTATAGCAACCAGGAGCTACAGGAGACCCCACCTCTTAAAAAAAAAAAGTGAAGCCCAGCAACTGGTGGCTCACACCTTTAATCCCACCTCTCTGGGAGGCAGTGGCAGAAGGATATATGTGAGGCCAGCCTAGTCTACATAGCTAGTGATAGGACAGTCCAAGCTACACAGAGAAACACTGAGTTAGAAAAACAAACAAACAAAAAACCCCGCCAGCAAGCCATGGCATATACCTTTAATATCAGCACTCAGGAGGCAGGAGCAGGCAGACCTTTGAGTTTGAGGCCAGCCTGGTCTACAGGGCAAGTTTCAGGACAGCTAGAATTACACAGAGATCAGAGGTTAAAGCACTGACTATTCTTCCAGGGCACTCAGGTTCAATTCCCAGCACCCACTTGGCAGCTTATGTTGGCATTTCCTCTGAACTTTTGGCAATAGCCAGGTATGCCTGACTCACTATAAAAGGGGCTGCTTGCCCCCTCCACTTCTCTTTCACTTCTCTTTTCTTGCTCTTACTCGCTTCCCCCTGTCTCTTCTCCCCTCCCCCACCATGCTCATGAACAGCCTCTACTCCTCTATCCTCTCTCTCTCTCTCTCTGTCTCTCTCTCTCATTCTCTCTCTCTCGCTCACTCGCTCTCTGCCTTACTCTTTCTCTACTACCCCCTCAACTCCCCTCTCCATGCCCTAAGTAAAGTCTATTCTATACAGCATGGGCCCACAGAGGTGCCCCTCCCCCATACCATACTGCGCCTCTACCAAACACATCCCTGGCTTCTTTTTCTTTTTTATAAAACACAACAACTCACAACTGTTTGTAACTCCAGGATCCAACACCCTCACACAGACATACATGCAGACAAAACACCAATGAGCATACAAATAAGGGAAAAGAAAGAATGCATATTACACAAGAAAGCAGAAGAGAGAGAGAAAGGGTTCTTGCTTGTACCCCAGTCCTCACTTCATGGTCCTCTTTTTCCTCAGTACCACAGGGGAAGAAGCATGGAAGGGACAGAAACCAACAGCAGGTGGCAGAGTTGCCCTATTGCCCTAGCCACATCAGTGACACACCCCTGACTGAATCTGAATCTGTAAGCACACAATAGTGTCAGGCCTTGGAGCCTCCCCTTGAGATGGATCCCAATGTGGGCTAGACACTGAACCTCCTTTCCTTCAGTCTCTTCTCCATTTTTGTCCCTGTAGTTCCTCCTTCTACCATGCATGCCAGGATTCAGACTCAGTTGTCAGGATCGCATGAGCGCTTTTACCTGCTGAGCCATTTTGCTGCCCCTGGACATCACATTTCTTTTCTTCCTTGGTGCTGAGAACTGAACCCATGGCCTCATCCATACCGGATAGGCGCTGTGCCACTGAGCTATATTCCCAGGCCTAGGCATTTCAGTTCTCAGGCCAGTGTCAGCCTTGTTCAATCTGACACTGGGCAAGAGAGGCTAAAGCCCCTGTTTCCCCAAAACCCCAGAATTCCACCTGTTCCTAGAGTCTCTCCTTCACTTAGCCCTACTCAAGCTACAACCAACTACCGCCAATGTCTACAGCCCTTCTGTGCCCAGATCTTCCCTCTCAAGTGCTGCCTGCCTATGCCACACCCACCTTCCCCTTCCCACCGCCTGGGGTGTTCCATAAGTTCCTGGGGATTGCACTGTTCTATGGTAGCCATGCTTCTCAGGGGAGAGGCCACAACTTTCTAGAAATTTCCTGCAGGATCTGCAGCCTCAGGCTGTGGACTCTGTGCTATGGCCTTTGTGCATGTCTGTTTACCATGCTACTAACAGACCCAACACATTGTCTCCATACTCCACCAAGACACCTTACCTAGACCCCATGTAAGTACACACTGCCCCCTTTACTCCCATGACTCGTTCAAAACCCCTTCACCACTGTCAGATCTCAGACTCACTTTACCCATTTCTCCCATTTGACTCTATGTCCAAGATACCCTTGAGTAGATACTGCTGGCTGGACCTGGCTTCATAGTCATGGCTCTGCCCTCAGATGGTGTAACTCTGGGCTACTGTTGCCCTGCTCTGAAATGCATCTGACTTATGTTTCTGGGACCCCACTGGATCCCTAACATTATCTGGCACAGAGGCCAAAGATGTCCAAAGAGAAGTGCCCTTGAAACCTCCAGCTCAACATCTGATCTCCAGCTTCCAAAGTCACCTACTCACAGTCTAGGATCCTCCTGCACTTCTCAAATCCCTCTCCGCAGCTCCCAGCAGTGGGCACGTCTGCACTGACTCTACATATATGCACTGAGTCTACATATACCACAGGTGTTCACATGTCAGAAGGCAGCCCAGACAACCAAAGCCTGACAGGTATTGGTCCACAGTGCTACTTGGGGCAGCCCAGGGGCTGAGCCTTGTGTCCTTGCCAATCAGGTTATCTGTGTTTCACCCAACATCTGCTGGATCTGCACTGAAGTGGGGGGGGGGGCAGCTTGATGAGGGCTTTCTGGCAATCCTAAACTGCTTCCTGCTTGCTGGGCTGAGGGTACCCTTACATGTGGCCTGGAAGCTGGAATTGTGTTAACATTATCCAGGGTTGGAGGCAGCTCATCCTTCCAGACTCTGAACTCTCCCAGGGGTTAAGTTCAGTGGTACCTGTGTGATTTTAGAATACCTGCTATGAGCGAGACTGGGGGATCAGTCCTGGAAGGCTTGTTGAAGCATCCAAGTAATAGAAAAAGTCCCATTATGGGCTTCTGTTTGATGGTCAGTGAGGTACAAGGCTCCCCATCCTTCTGCAAGGAAGAAAGATATAAGGAAGTCCACCATAGGACTAACAGGTGTAGCGTGTCCCCTCACCTAGCAGGTACAGAGCCTTGAATTTGATCCTCAGCATCTCATAAATCCAGTATGGCGGCCCACTAGTAATCTCAGCACCTGGGAGGTAGAGGACAGTTCAGGTTATCCTTGGCTACATAGCAAGTCAACACCAGCATGAGCTGCATCAAACCAGATCTCAAGAGGTCAAGAGGAAAAAAGAAAGGAGGAGGAAGAGGAGGAAGAGGAGGAGGAGGAGGGGGAAGAGGAGGAGAAGGAGGAAGAAGAAGAGGAGGAGAAGGAGGAGGGGGGAAGGGGAAGGAGAGGAAAAGGAGAAGGTGAAGGAGAAGGATGAGAAGGAAAAGGAGGAAAAGGAAGAGGAGGAGGAGGAAAGTGAGGAGGAAGTAGAGGAGGAGGAGCAAGGTGAGGAGGAAGAAGAGGAGGAGGAGGAAGAGGAGGAGGAGGAAGAGGAGGAGGAGGAAGAGGAGGAAGGGATGAATGAGCAGGTACAGGCTCCCTCATCCCAGGATAAGACCTATCAGCTCCCTGGGAGTTCAGGTCCACCTACCACCCCTTTCTGATACCACCCCTATAATCTCTGGTCCCTCCATTAGGCACAGATACAGGACATCCATGAACAGAAAGGAAGGAGAGCAGGAGAGTGAGCGCTCCTCCCACTTCAGAACACAGTTCCTCCCCACCCAGGAAGGACCTACATCAGACAGTCACTTCCCTGCCAAGGCTGAAGACCAGGGCCCATGTCCAGAGGGAGGGGCTGATCACAACCAAACCCCAGCCCAAGAGCCAAAGCTTGATCATGCAAGTGGTGGAGTCTAGGCACTTTGCCAGGTAGAAACTGAGGAATGGTTGCTGAAGGGGCTGTGGAGGTCACGTACAGCTTCAAGCTGTGGGGCCCTGGCCATAGCAGGAGATTTGCTGGCTTCATTGTTACCTCATCAGAATTGACTCCAGAGCTTAGGGTAAATCCTTCAAGAGCCAGAAAAACAAGAGTTGGCTAGAGTAGGAAAGCAGAGGCCAGGAGTTGGATAGGATCTTGGACATTCTGTAGGGTCAGTAGGGCTGTAGAACAGCACAGTTCCAGGTAGGAGTACCAGCCAGCAGGTTCCTAGGGCAGGGCTTACAGGTCCCTGGAGAAGGTGAACCGTGAATACCTTGTCTTCTATGTACTCCCAAGGCCACTGGGAAGCCAGGACACATGAGAATTAGGGGAGTGGATCACCAGTGAAAGTCAGGGACAGAAGGAGAGGGGACAGCTTTCTGGAACAGCTAATGAAACCCAGCCTCACTGAGCCACAGAGTCCAAGGCTAATTGCCACCTACTACACACAGGACATAGCAGCCATGGCAAGCATGGCTCCTGCTCCAAGGCTTGAAACCCCTCAGCCACTTGTGTGCCTGTGAACCAGCCCTGAAGCTCACTGACCACCAAAGATTCAGACAGCCTACCCCAAACCTTCAGGAAACATCAGGCCTGGCAGCTCCAGTCCTTGGAAAGTCAGAGCTTGAGAGTCCACACTGGATGGTCAGTCCTGACCACTCTGGCCACAGCTGGGCCCCCTCCAAGAGTCACTGGGGAGAATTCCTACTTCTGGTGTGGACATCTTTCTCAAACTCTCCCCAGTTTTCATCTGATGGTGTACAGCTGCCAAGTCAATTTGATGGGGAAGGCAACAGCTCTTCCCCCGGGGAATGTCACACCTGACCCAGATGGCCCCAGCAGTTAGGGACAGGTGGTCCAGATGGGCTGATCAATATGTCCACTCCTGTGCCTTTATGAATGGCCCCTAGCAAACCTAGGGTTTGGGGCTTCTTGCCCGTGACAGGAGTGAGGACCCAATCATAATGAAGAGCATCTGGAAGCACCTGCTAAAAGCTCTCAACCCTACACAAAAGCCTACTGTTAGCTGTGCAGGATCCAGAGCCACCTAAAACCAGTGGTTCTCAACCCGTGGATCACAGCCCCTTAGGGGTAAACAACCCTTTCGCTGGGATCACCTAAGACCATCAGAAAACATAGATATTTGCACTATGATTCATAACAGTAGCAAAATTGCAGTTATGAAATATCAATGAAAATGATTTCATGGTTGGAGGCCACCACAACATGAGGAACAGTATTAAAGGGTCACAGCATTAGTAAAGTCAAGAACCACTGCTCTAGGACACTGGCTCTAGGACCAGAGCTGGCTTGGGCCCCACTTCATAGCCAAGCCTAGGTCCTGGCAGGCTACTGTCCAGGGCTTGGCCACACTGATGGATGTGGAGGGCAAGGGTCTGAACTGTATCTGAGAATGGACAATCATACACTTGTCCAGCTGTAGGTTCCGCTTTCCTGACCCGCCAGTGGGACCTGGAGCTTATCACTGTGATTGCTGCGGGAACAATGGCACTCACACACTTAACTCCCCAACAGGGCTATCTCAGCTGTCAGAGCTGTTTGCTCAGTGCATTCGCTCTCCCAAGTCAAAGGACAAAAACACTATTGAGCCCTGATTTCCCACTAATCAAGCGTGTTGCAGAAGGTGGGCCCTGATGCCCTCCTGTGGCCCCTCCTCAACAGGATGGAGCCATCGACCCCGGGCAAGGGCAGTGCCACTCCCTACAGCTACCTTCTTACCACAGGTGTATGCAGCTCAAAAGAGCCCAGAAGATCCTGGAAGGCACAGCTCTGAGCCACACATACGTGTGTGCACAACCCCCCCCCCCTGCAGATTGTTAGACAAGCACAGCCAGCCAGCCAAGCAGATACAAGGCTCCTAGCCACAGAGGATCATAAGCCTCCTTCTACATGACTGCTCTGTGTTAGGGTCCATCCTCAGTCCCTCCTCATCTGCCCAAGCCCAGCTAAGAGAATGCAGCCAGAGCTAGGACAAGCTCCATTTGTGTCAGCCTGGGTGAAAGCTTCACTCTGTTCCTCAGTTTCTCACCTGAATGAGTACTGTTGAGTTCTAAGAAACTGCTAAGAGGGCTGAAAAGATGGCTCAGTGGTTAAGAACACTTACTGTTCTTCCAAAGGACCAGAGTTTGATTCCCAGCACCCACACTGAGCTGCTCAGCACCACCTGTAACTTGAACTCCAGTTCAAAAACTCAGACTTATCTAGTGTCTGCTGGCACCTGCACTCACATGCACATAACCTACACACAAATGCACATATAGATAAAAATAATGAAATCTGAGAGAGAGAGAGAGAGAGAGAGAGAGAGAGAGAGAGAG
>NW_021620446.1:909970-926768 GCF_004785775.1 Grammomys surdaster | reverse complement strand
GGGAGAGGGAGAGGGAGAGGGAGCGAGAGAGAGAGAGAGAGAGAGAGAGAGAGAGAGAGAGAGAGAGAGAGAGATCACTATCACTAAGAGAGGCTAGAGAAACAGCTCAACCATTAGAGCACTTGTTGATATACCAGTGGTTAAGAACACTGGCTGCTCTTCCAGAGGAACAGGGTTTGATTCCTAGCACCCACAACCATATACAGCTCTGGTCCCAGAGAATCTGATGCCCTCTCTGGCCTCTGCAGGTATCAGTCACATGCATGGTACACAGACATACATCCAGGCAAAATACTCATACATATAATATAAAAATAAATTGCCGGGCGGTGGTGGTGCACGCCTTTAATCCCAGCACTTGGGAGGCAGAGACAGGCAGATTTCTGAGTTCGAGGCCAGCCTGGTCTACAGATTGAGTTCCAGGACAGCCAGAACTACACAGAGAAACCCTGTCTCGAAAAACCAAAAAAAAAAAAATTAAAATTAAAATTAAAATAAAAAAATACTTTTTTAAAAGAGAGCACTTTAGGCTGGAGAGATGGCTCAGCAGTTAAGAGCACTGACTGCTCTTCCAGAGATCCTGAATTCAATTCCCAGCAACCGCATGGTGGCTCACCGCCATCTGTAATGGGATCTGATGCCCTCTTCTGGTGTGTCTGAAGACAGCTACAGTGCACTCATACACATAAATAAATCATTTTTTAAAAAGAATAAAAGAAAAAATTTAAAAAGGAGAGCACTTGTTGCTTTTGTCAATAATTCAGGTTGACTTTCCAGCACCCACATGGCACCCACACCTGTTTGTAACGCACTGAGGTTCCAACCTTTGTCTAGACTCTGCAGGCACCTGCATGTATAGATGTGCATGCACACACGTACACACACACTCTATGACACACACACACATACACACACATAAACAAGGTAAATAATGTATTAGAAAGATGGAAGGAAGGAAGGAAGGAAGGAAGGAAGGAAGGAAGGAAGGAAGGAAGGGAGGGAGGGAGGGAGGAAGAGGCACCCAGTAGCATGCACAGCATTAGGTAACCACTCCACTCACTGAGGCAGAACTCAGAGTTTCTATAAAGACCATGTTCTTTCTGTTTGGTTTGGTTTGATGTGGAGAGATTGTTGGCTTTTGGGGGCTATGTGCTAAAGTCAAATCTAGGGCCTCAGATATGCTAGACACACACTGTATTATAGTGCCACACTCAAGCCCAAAACATCCTGTTGACCTTAGTTTATTTACAGAAAACAACATCCACTGCTTTCTCACAGGATCTGCTGGGTATGCTTTGAGCCAGCTGAGGACAGCATCTGGGAGCTCCCAGTGTATGAGGTAGGGGACCAGAGGAGATATGCTAGGCCCAAGGTAGGGGGCTTGGCCTAGCTTGGCTATGAGATACAGGCCCATTTGAGAACCCAGACTCAAACAAGGCTAGAGTCAATACCAAACCTGCAATGAACACAGATACAAGGCTGGTCCTGATTCCTGCCGGGGTCCAAGGATCATCGCTCAGCACTCACTGGCCCAGGAGTGACCCAAACCACTATCAGGTGATCCATGTCCCTCATCCCACTCTCTCAATGGAACTGGGTGGACTCAGAGGCTTGTTGGATTCCCCCTCATCTCCTGGCTGAAAGACAGTGCCAAGAAAGAGCCTGCCCTTTCTTCACACAAGCCTTAACCCCAATTCTGGCCCTCAACCTGACCTTTGTCCTAGCTCCTTAAAGGTCTGGCATGCACCCCACCTTTGCCCCCTGCCTCTCATATTCCCAGGAGCCCATATCCCAAGTAGGTTTAGTCAATTGTCTAAGGGCACCCACAGATCAGTCAACCCATTGAAATGCTGCAAAAGTGAGTAACTTCACCCTCAGAACAAGAACACAAAGCACAGCAAACAGTGCATGGAACCACCCACCTCCCACCCCCACCCCTTCCCATCCCACCCCCACCCAGTACACTGCAGCAGGACCTCTCCACAAGTGGTCTTTTTCCTGGAAGGAAAACTCACAATAAGTGAAGCAGACCCAGAAAATACGTGTCTCTGGTCAGGTACCAGACTAGAGGATCGAGGTTAGAAACTGGATTGTCTGACAGGATCAGGAAGAGGCCAGCCTCACGCACATTCCTCTGGAGCAGCCCCATCCCAGGCTCCCAGGTGTGTGGTTGATAGTGTCCACAGTGATCTGGCAATTAGGACAGGCTGTGGCAGGACCCACCCTGGCCTCCAGGACAGCCAGATGCAGGAGGTGTTTGTGGGCCCCTGGAGTGCGTGTGTCAGCCCCCCACTGGGAGTGGGAAGATAATGAGGCCACAACCATTGCAGAATTTTCCAAAGTCTGAGTCCTGATAAAGCAGAACCCAATATCCTGTTTGGCCACTGCTGTGCCAGGCAGGCGGTGGTGATCACAGGCCTGGTGTATGGGGCACAAGTAGGTGCGGCAGGGGGTGGGCACACCACCCCTATATAAGTTTTGGAGAGCTAGACACTCAGTTGCAGCAGAAGCAGCAGCAAGACTGCCTGCGCCCAGCAGTGGAAGACCAGGGCTGGTGGCCACCTCTCAGCTCCAGAAGTGCCACCATGCTCAGGATCCAACAGCTGCTGCTGTTGCTGCTCTTCAGGGGACCCCTAATCGATGCTGGTGAGTGGGCAGTGGCTAGTGCCCAGGGTGGTCTGAGTATCCAATGCCTTCCACAGGTCCCTGTGCATGGGAAAGCCCTCAGGTCTTCTTGCCTCGTGGACTCTGCCTGAGGCAGGCTAGTCATATGAACTGATGAATAGGAGGTAGGAGAGGTCCAGCAAAGTGCTCAAACCGGTTCACCTCCTGTGAGCTGGGTATGGTGGCCAGGAAAGGAATGGGCTCTACTGGAAATGGGAGTGGGGGTCCCTCCTGTACAGTCTCAGCAGTTTTGGTGATAGCTAGCATCAAGACTCCCTTTCTTTCCCCCTTGGCTCTGGCCCTGGGAGCTCTTTGAGAGGCTGAGGTATGTGGGGGCAGGTGCACGTGCCATCCCAATAGAGTTGCTTCTTTGGGCAGAATTCAGGCTCCACTACTCTTCCCCTCACTCACTGACAGCACTTATGGCTGGCTCCAGGTCTCAACTTCCCCTCTTCTGTATATGTGGGAAAGCATCTTGTGTCACCGCAGCCCACAGCTTGTATGCCAATCAGAGCTATAAGGGACCTTCCCTGAGGCAGGGAGGCCATACAGAGTATACCCAGCCTTTGGGCAAGGGTGCTTAGGTGTGTCTCAGACTTGAATGTGATGTCCTCCCACCAGGCTGCTCTGATCCTCTCTCCAGGAATCTCCTCACCACTACATAGGGCCAACTGTCCACAGCAAAAGCAGCCCTGAAAATCATAAAACAATGTCTATAGATCCTACCAGGTCACCTGGGACCCTGTCTTGCCCCTTACCTAGCATACCTGGCAGGAAGAGAAGGGAGAGCTGGCTTTTAACCAGGTTCCTTGGGAAAGTAAAAGAAAAAGTGTAAGCCACAGGAGGGCCTCATGGGAAAGGCCCAGAGGGGACCAAGGAAGGCTGAGGTCTTGGGAACTGTGTTGGGCTACAAGAAGCTGGAGAGACAGAGCTGCTCCTACAGCAGCGTTGGAGCACTGCCTCTGTGCAGCCCAGTGGGAGGGCAGAGGTGGAAGAGTATGAGGTCAGAAAGGCCAAGTGGGGCTTAAGGCCACAGAAGCTGGGAAGGAAATGGAGATGCCTGAGGCAGTAGGATTAACTGGGGACAAGAGAGACCACCAAACAAGCCCAAGAGTTCCCATGGACAACAACTGAGATGCAGGTGATTCCAGTAGGAGGGGCTAGGATGTTGGCAATCTCCTGGTATCTTCAAAAGAACCTCCAGTTAGAGGCCAGCTCAAAGAAAAACAAGGAAGCCAGACTCAGGTTGGGGCCAGGGAGAGGGAAGACTTGTCAGGAGAGGGCCAGGAGCCCCTTAGGAGCACAGTATAGAGCCAGACCCAGGTCTGGGATGAAGAGGGCCAGGAGCTGAGCCTATGCCGTTCATACCACATAGAGTGGGGTGGCTCCCAGTGTCCCTGTCCTGTCTGGAAGACAGAGAAATATGACCTACCGAGGGTGATACTCAGAGAGCCTGGCCCATTCTCCACACCATTAAGGATCATTGGACAGGGGCAGATGCTATTGACTTCCCTAGATGTTACTTTAGATCTTCCATTCCCACTGCCTGTTGGGTCCCAGGGAGGGAAAGGTGATAGGTGGGCATGCACCAGGCTTGGAGTTCAGTGGACAAACCTCATCAGGGATGACAGTAGTGTGGAACAGCTTGCAATAACAGTCCCAGCCATGCAGGTCTGGACACCACCTCATTTGCTAGTCTAAGTCCCTGGAAGCTGAAACTTCCAAAGACAGATGAGAGCCATCAGCAGCTGTATCCCTGCTAACCAGAGTACCAGAGGCCCAGTGGTCCTGTGTGCAGGAAGGAGCGAGCTGCCACACCTCAACACATGCGCGCATGCATAGACACACACACACACACACACACACAGAACATCCAGGCCCTGGGGTGCTGTGATTTTGGGTTTCCACAAAAAAGATCCACAATAAAAGCCACAGTTCAGGCTTCAGCCTAGAGTTCTCCTCCAAGGCACTAGCTGGGCGATGGGTATTCGGGAACTGTGACCTCTATGCCTGGCCCTGCCCTGATTAGAGTAGCTAGAGGAACTACACTGGAGGATGCTGAGTTGTAGCTTCCTGCCTTACAGGTGCCTGGACTGAAGATGCCACAGACTCCAACACTGAGGATAACCTGCAGTCCTGTAAGGCCTAGAGAGAAGGCAGAGCCCAGGCCAGAGCTGGGTGGGCATGTGGGATTGGGGCTATGATGGACTCTCTAGGGCCACAGCTTCTGGACCAGGCTTCCCAGACATGCCCTACCTAGACATAGGAAATGGGACTGAAAGTGTATCTTTTTTTTTTCAGCCCCAGAAAAGGGTTGGTGCTCCACATGGGGAGCTGGCCACTTTTCCACCTTTGACGGCCATGAGTATAATTTCAAAGGGATGTGTAATTATATCTTTACGGCTACCTGCGGGGATGACCTGCCCACCACCTTTAGCATCCAGTTGCGGAGAGATAGGGATGGGAACATCTCCCGGATCATCATGGAACTGGGGGCCTCTGTGGTTACTGTGAACAAGGAAACCATCTCTGTCAGGGACATTGGGTAAGCTGGGTAGGGCAACCAGGGTGGGGGACAGAAGGGACAGCTACTAACTTGTCTTACCCACAGGGTTGTTAGCCTGCCTTACACCAGCAATGGCCTCCAGATCACACCATATGGCCAGAGCGTGCAGCTGGTGGCCAAGCAGCTGGAGCTGGAGTTAGTCGTCATGTGGGGTCCCGATGCCCATCTTATGGTGAGATCCATGAGCTGACAAACAGCATTCAGGAAGGGCTCTCCTCAGAGTAAGTCCCCGGAGCCTTGACTAGCAGGACAGCACTGACTGCTGACCAGTAACCCAAGAGGACCTGAGCTTAGATAGCAGCTCAGTTTCCCCATTTGAAAAGGAGGAGGATCCAGCCAGGGAAGAACCACACGCCCTGCCCCCAGGAAGGGCAGGGTGGTGGGGTGGGAACGCCTGGAACCTTGAAGCAAGAGTTTAAGGACTCTCCAGCCCGGGCGGGGAACTCCTTATGCATCCCCGCGGGACCAACAGTACCACCACACAGGTCCTGGTAGAGAAGAAGTACATGGGCAGGCTCTGTGGACTGTGTGGGAACTTCGATGGAAAGACAGACAATGAATTTCTGAGTGAGGACGGTAAGCTGGGTCGGGGTGGGTGGTCGGGCCTCTTTGTAGTCAGTTCCACACACTGATCTCTGCCCTATGCCCCCAGGCAAACTTCTGGAACCCCATAAGTATGCTACACTTCAGAAGCTAGATGACCCCAATGAGATCTGTGCCTACGAAGCCATCCCCAGCCCCACCATTCTGAAGACCAGACATGTATGTGAAGTGGCCCATAACCCAGGGCCACAATGTGGTGGACACACGGGGGGGGGGGCTGTGTAAGGGTCTCTGGGGCCAATGCCACCCCCACGTCTGCCCTCCCAAGATGGGTATGATACAAGATGTGGCCTTACCCATATGACCTTGAATGGCTCTCTATTCAGGCCCAGATCTGTAACCAGCTACTGACCCTGGTGTCCCCCCGGTGTGACGTGCCTAAAGAGACACTGATACTGAGCTGCCAGGCAGATATGGCTGACTGTGCCCACCCAGGCCAGCCGAACTGCAGCTGCGCTACACTGTCTGAGTACTCTCGGCGATGCAGCATGACCGGTCAGCCTGTCCGCAACTGGAGGACCCCCGGACTCTGCCGTGAGTTCTGGGCAGGGTGAAAAGGAAAGCAGTTTTGAGAAGGGGAGAAGCTAAGCAAAAATAAAGTAGGAACTCAGGAAGGCAGGCAGGATCTTCTTACCAGATCCCATGCCTGCTGCCTGCAGCCATGAGCCAGTGCCCGGCCGATCAAGTGTACCAGGAATGCGGTGAGGTCTGCATCAAGACTTGCTCCAACCCACAGCACAGCTGCTCTAGCTTCTGCACCTTCGGCTGCTTCTGCCCCCACGGTGAGGATATACACCAGCACTCACTATCCCCAAAACTCACACTCTGTTCCAGCTTGGCCTAGATATTCTATATCTGAGTCCCTGGTCCAGGCCTTATCTATCAATTCCAAAACTTCCAATAAACCCAAGACTCCATGCAGAGTGGGCAGTGGGAGTAGAGGTGGGCTTTGAGTTGTTCAAGGCACCTTCCCCAAGGCTGGCAGGGATGAAGGAGGGGCAGAGCCTGGGACAGATGAACAGCCCTCAGCCAGCTGAGGAGGAGTCCCCACAGTGATAGGCTGCCTAAGGAACACCCGTCCCACCTGAGCCTATGCCCTTAGGTACACTGCTTGACGATATATCCGGAAACCACTCCTGTGTGACAGTCAACCAGTGCCCCTGCACGCTCAATGGTATGGTCTATGGCCCTGGGGAGATCACAAGGACAGCCTGCCAAACCTGGTGAGTATAGAAAACAAGAAGTTCTGCTGGTGTGGAACCCAGGGAGGCACGCTACTCACCTTGGGCTTCACGATGCCCTACCCCAATGTCCTCCTGCAGCCAGTGTACCATGGGCAGCTGGACATGCACAAAGCAGCCGTGTCCTGGCCACTGCTCCCTAGAAGGTGGCTCCTTTGTCACTACATTCGATGCCAGACCCTACCGTTTCCATGGCACCTGCACCTATACTCTTCTCCAGGTAGGGGGAGCCCTAGGGCTGGGGGAAAGGGACCAGTCCATCCATGCCTGACCTATTCACCTTCCCAGAGCCCGCAGCTTCCCAACGAAGGCACTCTCATGGCTGTGTATGACAAGTCGGGTTACTCACACTCAGAGACCTCCCTAGTGTCCATCATCTACCTGTCCGAGAAGGTAAGGCTACCTGGCCTCCGTCAAGCGTGTGCTGTGTCCCACTGCCTGCAGGCCAGCATCTGGCTCCTGCTTCTCCTACTTCCTATTCCCTCTCCTCTGACCCTCCAGGACAAAATTGTCATCTCAGAGGATGAAGTGATCACCAACAACGGGGACACCAAATTGCTGCCATACAAGACACGTAAGTCCTTCTGGGGCCAGCCCTGGGAACTTTGTGTTGCCATTTCTTTGGAGCATGGCAGCAGGGACAGCCTTCTTAGCCCTGAAATCTTGCAGACAACATCACCATCTTCAGGCAGACATCCACCCACCTCCAGATGGCTACCACCTTCGGGCTGGAACTTGTGCTCCAGATGCAGCCAGTCTTCCAGGTGTACATCACAGTCGCACCCCAGTTCAAAGGCCAGACCAGAGGTGAGTACTGTCCTGCTGGTCACTCCCAGAGTCAACCTGGCTGTCTCCTCTCCGCTGTGGCTAGATACAGAGGGGACCCACAAGTGCCTTATACTGACCCTCCACATCTAGGAAACCTGTAGTTCCAGCCATATAAGGCCAGTGATAATTAACCAAAGGAGAACAGCTGGAGAGGGGAGAGCTCTTGGGTATATGGAGAACTGGATGGAAGGACCAGAACTCAGTTGCTCACAAATCCCACCCACGCAGGGCTCTGCGGCAATTTCAACGGAGACACAACAGACGATTTCACAACCAGCATGGGTATTGATGAAGGCACTGCCTCACTCTTTGTGGACTCCTGGCGTGCGGGGAACTGTCCAGCTGCCCTTGAGCGTGAGACGGACCCCTGCTCCATGAGCCAGCTCAACAGTGAGTTCCCTGCACCTCCACCTTCAGCCACCCAGGCCTGTTGGGATGGGAACAGGACACCCACAGCTACACCTGTTGTCTCCAGAGGTGTGTGCAGAGACCCATTGCTCCATGCTGCTGAGGAAGGGCAGTGTGTTTGAGAAGTGTCACAGTGTGGTGAACCCCCAGCCCTTCTACAAGGTGGGTCCAGTGGGCATTTGAGGAGGAGATGAGGGGAGACGACAACAGCAGATGCAGTCCTAGTCACCTGGGTCCCACCCTTCCCACAGAGATGTGTGTACCAGGCCTGCAACTACGAGGAGACCTTCCCTCACATCTGTTCTGCACTGGGGGCCTATGCCCATGCCTGTTCCTCCCATGGTGTCCTGCTCTGGGGCTGGAGGGACAGTGTGGACAACTGCAGTGAGTGCTGACTGTGGTGGGAGGGGTGGAGGGGTCATAAGAGGCAGGGTCGAGGGCTTAGGAGTGATGTGAGCCTAGACCACAACAAGGCTCCCGTGGTCAGCTTGAGGGATTCTAGGACCTTCAACCTCTGCTCAGCCATTCCTCTACCTGCTAGTCACCACATTCCCAAGCCCCAGACCCTCCCCACACACAGCTTCCTGTCCTGAGGACCTGGCTTCTACATTCCTGCAGCTGTGCCTTGCACTGGCAACCGCACGTTCAGCTACGATAGCAAGGCCTGTGAGCGTACCTGCCTGTCTCTGTCGGATCGTGAGACAGAGTGTCATGCAAGTCCTGTGCCAGTGGATGGCTGCAACTGTCCTGAGGGCACCTACCTGAACCACAAGGCAGAATGTGTACACAAGGCCCAGTGCCCCTGTCTGCTGGACAGCTACAAGTTTGTCCAGGCTGACCAGTCAACCATGATCAACGGGGTCATATGGTATGGAGGGAAGGTTTGGGCAAGGCCTGGTGAGGGAAGGGCCTGCGCACCAGTGTGCTCATATGTCCCTGCCCCTTTCTTACAGCTACTGCATCAATGGGCGCCTGAGCTGTCCACGGCAAGCAGAGATGTTCTTTGGTCAGTGCATACCAGGGGATGGCCATGAGACCCTGTAGAGAAGCCCCTGCACCACCCGGTGTCCCCCAGTCTACCTGACCTGTCTTTTTCTTCCCTGTAGCATCTTGTCCAGAGCCCAAGACCTTCCAGTCCTGCAGCCAGTCGTCAGAGGACAAGTTTGGAGCTGCATGTGCCCCCACGTGCCAGATGCTGGCCACAGGCATTGCCTGTGTAAGAAGCAGGATGGAGAGGGTTTCTACAACTCTATGGGAGCCAGGGCAGGGCTGGACCATGCTGCAACCACGGTGTCCCTCTAGCTATGTCTTTGTCTCAATAGCAAGTGCTGGGGATTGACTCAGGAGCTGATTGGTAGCTAGGTAGTTAAAGGACAGGGTGCTTATCTGTGGGATTCTTTGAGAACACCAACTGGTTCCCCACTTGAGAATTAGAGCCACCTGTCTTTGTGTATGTGGCAGCCCCCTCCACACACACACACCTGAAACATTACCAGAAGGGTGGCTTCTCTAGGAGTAAGACTCAGCTGCCCATAGAGACCTAAGAGAAGGCTAGACAAAAGAAAAGACGTGGGTAGTCTCAAGGGGGCTGGAGCTGGAAAAGTGGAGTGCTGAGAAGCTACTTACCCTGCCTCCCTACCAGGTACCCACCAAGTGTGAATCCGGCTGCGTGTGTCCTCAGGGGCTCTATGAGAACAGTGACGGGCAGTGTGTGCCTGCAGAGCAATGTCCATGTGACTATGCAGGGGTGTCCTACCCAGGTGGTTCTGAGCTCCATACAGACTGTAAGACCTGGTAGGTCATGAACACCCAGACCCCTACGGCCATCTGGGCAGGCAAAGATACCCAAAAGGAAGTTGTCCCAGGGCAGGGCTCCCATAGGTGGAGAATCCTGGGGTCACAGCCCAGTCCATCTCCCTGTTCTTTGGAAAGACCACCTCTAACCACTGCTCACTCCCATCTCCCCAGCACCTGTTCACAGGGAAGGTGGACCTGCCAGCTTAGCACACAATGTCCATCCACCTGTGTCCTCTACGGCGAAGGCCACATCATAACTTTTGACGGACAACGCTTTGTGTTTGACGGCAACTGCGAATACACGCTGGCCACGGTAACCACTGAGCCCGGGGCCAAAGCCTGAAAGGAACCAGAGTGGGGACCATGAGGGCTTCTCCTCAACACCCTTTCCCTGCAGGATGACTGTGGTGCCAACAGCTCACAGCCTACCTTCAAGGTCCTGACAGAGAATGTCATCTGTGGGAAGTCGGGGGTCACCTGCTCCAGAGCCATCAAGATCTCCCTGGGTGTAAGTGGCTGTGTCCCACTGGATGGGAGAGGGCTGGCTGTATTTTGATCATCAGCTTCCAGTTCTCCCCAGCCTCTCCACCTGAACACTCTTCCACCATCTCTTCTTGTTTGTGTGACAGGAAGAGGTGGCCAGAGATTGGTGGCCAGCTGGGTGGTTACACACTCAGAATTAGTGGTTACATGGTCTCCAACAGTTTCCCAGGGCTGTATAGCATTTCATGGGCAGAAAGAAATCTGCTCTCCAGGAAGCTGAATCTGTTTCCACATGTCTTCTGTCCAGAACTGGCTCCTAATAGATACTCCTATACATGTCTTTCACTGTTGTTTTGAGACAGGGTCTCATGTAGCAAGGCTGGTCTCAAGGTTATCATGCCTTTTAGACTGGCTTTGAACTGACCCTCACAAAGATGGATCACACCATCTTTGTTGGCTTCCACCTCTCCCTTCTAAATACTCAAGTCATCGACTGATCTGGATACTGGGGTGGGCAGGAAATGAAAGCAGGATGACAACACTTCCCCCCACAGGGGCTGTCCATCACAATGGCAGACAGTAACTACACAGTCAGCGGGGAAGAGCCTCTGGTGCACCTGCAAGTGAAGCCTAGCCCCCTGAATCTTGTCCTGGACATAAACATCCCTGGAAGGCTCAACCTGACACTTGTGTGGAACAAACACATGAGTGTCTCTATCAAGATCCGCCGCAATACCCAGGTACTCACCGCACGCTTGCCAGTGAGCCAAGGTCCCGGCTGCTTTCTGGGTGAGGGGTCCACCACAAAGCCTGCATGACTGACTCCCCAGCAACTTCCCCCTGTCAGGATGCCCTCTGTGGCTTGTGTGGCAACTCCAATGGAAACATGAAAGATGACTTTGAAACACGCAGCAAGTATGTAGCGTCCAGTGAACTGGAGTTTGTGAACTCGTGGAAGGAAAGTCCGCTGTGTGGGGACGCGAGTTACGCAGTGGATCCCTGCAGCCTGAATACCTTCCGGCGCTCCTGGGCTGAGCGCAAATGCAACATTATCAACAGCCAGACCTTTGCTGCTTGTCACAGCAAGGTGGGTCCTGTCCTCCAAGATAGGGACATCAGACAGTCCTACCTACCATGGGGCTCTCCAGGTTGGCAGGAAGTTATCAGGTGTGAGACAGGAAGTATCCAGCACCTGAGGCCAGGGTCACCCACAAGCTAGAGGTGATAAGCAGTGTCCAGACCTCTGCCCACTAGAGGACCATAGCAGATGAGACACTGAGTAAAAGTGTCACCCCAGGCAGACAGCTGACAGCAGCTCTGGGATATATGGCCCAGAGATGAGATATTCAGTTATAAGTGACCCAGCCATGGGGCAGGGGTGAGCTTTTTGGTCTCAGAGCATTTAGTACAGAATGCTCAGAAAGAATGGTAGGAGACTACCCTAGTGGTGCAAAGTACCTATAGCTAGGGGCCATCTGGGATGTCTAGAGGGGCTGGAGAAGGGAGCAGAGACCCCCAGCCTGGGTTTGCCACACCCTGGTCCCATTAGGAGTTGTCTCTAATGGATACCCTAGGGCAGGTGTTGATTGAGCACCAACAACATTCACCTCTGGAAAGTGGCAGCCAATTAGAGCTGTATACCAGAAGATGCCTCTCAGAGTGCCAGGATACCTGTCCCCAAAGCCTATGCCCCAAAGCAACAAAGTCTAAACTCTACCTTGCCACCACCTCAGCAGCCAAATGTCAACATGGCACCCTCCACTCCACAGGTGTACCACCTGCCCTACTATGAGGCCTGCGTGCGTGATGCCTGTGGGTGCGACACAGGCGGGGACTGCGAGTGTCTGTGTGATGCAGTGGCTGCCTACGCCAAGGCCTGTCTGGACAAGGGCGTGTGTGTGGACTGGAGGACCCCAGACTTCTGCCGTGAGTGTCTCACCCCATCCTCAAACCTGTTCCACCCAGGGGCATACCCCAGAAGCTCTCTCTCCAGGTAGGCACCAGACGGTACCCCTGCAGGGCAACCTTGGGTCACCAGCTATTCCCCAGGCTCTCCCCTCCCAGACCCACCAAGAGGAGGCCTCCAACAGACCCCAAGCCCTTTATCCTGGCACGAAGGCCTTGGTGCCAGCTGATGAGAATCCTTTCTCTCAGCCATCTACTGTGACTTCTACAACACCCACACACTGGTGGGTGAGAATGAATACCAGTATGCTGAGGAGGCCAACTGCACGTGGCACTACCAGCCCTGTCTCTGCCCTGGCAGCTTGGGAAGCTTCCCGGACACAAACACTGAAGGTATGAGGCACTGGGATACACACGCCATGCATGTGGCTTTTGTTCGTTCAGCCATTCATAGGTCCATCCATCCATTCATGCAAACGTCTATTCACTGCATTCATTCATCCGCACACAGATCCACTCTCTTGCATTCATTCACCCACATCCCTCAGCACACACTGACCTGACTGCTATGCACACTCATCCACGCACACACTCACACACTCAGTGAATGTGTACTGAGTTCCAAGGCCTGTTCTCAACTGGGGACCTGGTCTCACACAAACTAGCCCTGCTCTCTGGCCTGGAAAAGATCCTTAAAAACCAAAATAAGGAATTAAAGAACTGTCAGATGATCTGCCTGCCACATCAGAAGTTAAAACAGGCACCATAGGAACCCCACAGCTAGATGGATTGCTGCTGCTCTGGAGAGTCTCTGGCAGTGGGGAAGATAGAAAAGGGCAGGAGCTGGGACAGAGACAGGGATCTCCACATCAAAAAGAGCAATTAGGCCAGTCACGGCGGTGCAGGCCTTTAGTCCCAGCACTCAGGAGGCAGAGGCAGGTGAATCTTTGTAAGTTCAAAGCCAGTCTGGGCTACATAATTTCAGGTCAGACAGAGCTACATAGTGAGATGTCTCAAAAATAAATGAATAGTAAATCAATCAATCAATCAATCCATCCATCCATCAATCAATCAATAAATGCAGTTAAGACACAGGATCCAGGAGCCAGGAAAGCAAAGACAGAAAAGGCAGAGTTCTAGGGCCCAGCAGGTAACTTCAGAAGCTGGTATGAAGTGAGAGGAGGGAGGAGGGTGGTGGTGGCAGGAGGGTCGAGTAGGGAGCACAGCACAGTAGTGCTCCCTGCAGGCCGGTGGGGCAGGTGGGTGTGAAAGGAGTGCCAAGCCTGCCCCTTTTCTACCCCAGGCTGTTACAACTGCTCCCAGAATGAGTACTTCGATCACAAAGAAGGGACCTGTGTACCCTGTGGTAAGTCTAGCAGGTGCTCCCGCCACTAGGTAGCACAGCCCTTGTGTGGGTAGCATATGTACCAAGCCTGTCCAGCCCTAGTACCTCCTTCCTAGATCCCCTCCCTCAGGACACTGACACACTGGCTCAAACAGTGTCCTAGTAAACAACAGAAACAAAATTGTACTGGGGCCCCCTTGGCTTCTGCTCTATTCCCCAGCCCAGCCACTGCTTAGCCACAACCTTAGGGCACAGTGGCCCACACCAGCCAGGGTACTTAGATACACAAGGGGAATTTTCTTAGGAACACAGCCTAGACACTTGCATGACACCAGCCCTGCCATGACACCCTGACTGGCCCCTACTCTCCCTACTAGAGTGACAGAGGAGAGAGGGAAAGAGGCAGGAGAGGGAGGGGTGGGCCAGTCAGGGGAGAAGCTTCATAGGCGGCCATCCCTGACAAACCTGCTCTCCTCTTACAGCACCACCAACAACCACATCACCACCAACCACCACAGGTGATTGCTCACCCACTTGGTATCACAGGATGAGGGCGTCCTGCCCAGAGCTCACCCTAGCTCCAGTGGACAGCCCTCCCCACCCCACCAGCCCAGCTTCTACATCTGCCGGGCCCTGGGAGGGTGGGTAACGTCCCTTGCAGTCCTAGGTTACAAGGGAAAGGGCATACATAGCTCAGCTCCTGGCCAGCCATTGATTCTGGCCGCTTGACTAACTTAACTGAGCAGGAAGCAGGGCCTCACCAGGTAAGTCTACCAGGAGTCCATGCTGGCTTCATGAGTCCGTGAGCCACCTTGTGACTTTTGCCTAGCCCCTCAGCAAGAAGATCTGTCTCTTCCCGAGGGGCTCTAGAGCCAGATTCTGCCCATCCATGAGATCACATATGTTCTACACAGGTTCACAGCCTACTACAGCAACCCCCATCAGCACTGAGTTTCACAGTTCCAGTTCTGCAAACACACCTGTGGGCCCCTCCTACCTGCCAGGTCTTCCGACCCCACCACCTTCAGCCCCATCCTCCACTAAGGAAGTAACACACTGGACCACCCCCAAGAAATCCACAGTCTCCTCAGGAGGTAAAAAGGGAGGGAGAGCTTAGTAGAACTCTAGGGTGTGAAGGGTTACTACTTATGGTCCTCCCACTGAGGGATGCCTGAGGCAGTGTCTCAGCACAGAATTCACTGTGCACAAAAGGCAGGATGGAGATTTTTCAAAAACCTAGTTAACAACTCAAGCTGGTCACTCAAGGTGGCCATTCCAGGCTGTCTGAAACTTCCAATAGAATATACATGGGCCTCGACCCTGTAGCCCACCCTGCTCACACAGCAATCCCTGATGTTGCTGGGGACACTGAGGAGTATCTTTCCAAAGAGCTGAAGTGTGAGTAGAGAATTGAGAGCCCACGTCACAGCCCGGAGGTGAGCCTATTCCAGTCAGACAGACTCCTACAGGTGAGGGAAGAGACAGGTGTTCGTCAAACTATGAAGAAATAACAATAAATCTCCTGAGGACAAGAGCAAAGAGCAGGGAACTCTCTTTGCTTCTGGGAGAAGCAGGTGGGAAAAGATGTTACCACTACTTTCCTCTGCAGAATACCCTCAAACCACCGTGGCTACCACACCACTGACATCACCTTTGCCTCCTACATCCAAACCGAAGTCAACACCCACAAGGTTCCCAGTGACGCAGGCCACATCCAAGTCCACAGCATCTTCCCTCAGCTCATCCACAAAGACCACAGCTGAGTTCACAGAGAGAACCACAGTGACACTGCTAACTTCAACAGCTGGGATGTCTAGCAGCCAAGGTAAGTCAAGGCCCATGGGAAGCCACAGCACTCAAGCCACATGCTTGACTGACCCTCAGTAAAGCACATCCAATTCAGGAAGAAGGTCTCTATATTCAAGGGATGAGGGAGAAGGGAGACCAACGGGGCAGAAAAGCAGCAGGAAGAGGGAGTAATGGCCTGGCTCCCAGCCACATCTCAGGACATAGGACAGGCAGGTACAAGAGAAAAGGCCTACGTCAAGGTAAGTGCACAGGAGGGGAGGGTAGAACTGCAGTAAAATTTGCCAAAGAAAAGAAGTGCCTCAGTAAGGGGGCAACTCACAGGCAATCAATCTACAATGGTTAGCGAGCAGAGAAAAAATCAAGTCCAGGAACACAGCAAAGCACATATGAAGGACTATGAGCTTAAACTAAAATTATTCACTGTCATGATCCACAGTGACATCAGCCCAACAGGAAAGTCACCGGCCAACCACAACAAGCCATGCAACTGAGACCACAGAGCTACCTCACTCAGGAAAGACTACCCAGACTACCCATCAATCAGGGCCAAGCAGTAGCTTACCACCACCTATTATAAGTACTTGGACCCAAAACACAGTGTCTCCGACCAATCTCCCACTCGTGACACTGACCACCCACTCTCTACCCACAACTTCTTCCCACAATACAAAACACTCCACAAATGTTCCTTCAGAAACATCTACTCAGATGACAACCAATTTCCCAAGCACTCACAACTCACTAGCTTCTGTGAACCCAACATTTCCCACATCAGAAGGGACACCAATATCTCAGACTCTTGTCACCCAGACTACTTCACACATGGTCCCATCACCTCCCATAACAAACCAATGGACCACCATGCTTCAAACCACTACAGTCCAGGAAGCAGATATAACAACCAAAACCCAAAACTTGTCCTCGACAGAAACAACCTCACCTTCCTACACAACACAGCATCAGTACACATCACTCCGAGTTACTACAATATCCAACAGGCCCAACACTGGGGTGAGTGCTACCCTTGGCGTCGACACCACCTCAGGCACAACTACCACTCCTGAAACTCCACACACCACACACTCTTTGCAGACAGAGGCCTTCTCCAGCACCACACACAGCACGGCACCCAACTTCAGACCATCTGCA
>NW_021620446.1:830877-909960 GCF_004785775.1 Grammomys surdaster | reverse complement strand
CTCCACAGAGAGAACCTCTACCTCCCGCCTTTCACAGCCTTCCTCCATGACTGTCCATCAGTCCACACCAACTTCAATTAGAACCAGTTCAACCATGTCCTCCTCCCTCTCAGGCCCACACAGCAGTCCCCATACTCCATATCCTCCACTCACTCTTTCTGTGTCCATCACCACACCAACCTCAGTCTCTCCTTTAGGAATATCTGTGCATACTTCCACCTACCCACTGTCATCAGCTCCTCAGTCTTCTTTGGTTACACCACTTCCAAGTTTTTCAACCTCCTCTGAGACACCAACTCCTGAGATACTTAGCACCACCACCGGGGATGACACTGCATCATCAACTTCCACATCCCTGCCACTG
Organism: Grammomys surdaster; assembly: GCF_004785775.1. NCBI lineage: Eukaryota > Metazoa > Chordata > Mammalia > Rodentia > Muridae > Grammomys > Grammomys surdaster. The sequence goes on along the minus strand of NW_021620446.1, from coordinate 909,596 downwards.
AGTACTACTCTTCCATCGACTGTAATGGAGGGCACAAGTTCCCACCAATCAGCTCCACTCATGCCTTCTACCACCCCTGCCGTTTCCCAAGCTTATTCTTCATTCACAACAGCCAAAACTTCTCCCTCAGGCTGGAGTCCCTCCTCAGTTCCCCACAGCTCCTCCATCGCCCCTTCCTCTTCATCTCTGACAACTGCTTTTTCTCTCCCAACAAGCTTCCCATCCACTTTGGCTTCTCTCACGAATGTCCCCCACTCTCTTCCGGCGACATCATCTACCCCCTTCTCACCCAGCACTGGTCTCACTATCTCTTCCCTTCCTTCTTCAGCATCTTTCCCATCTTCCTCCATGACATCCGCTCTCACTCCTGCTTCAAGATCTGTAGCATCTACTCTGCAGTACACACCCACGCCCAGCTCCGTGTCCCATTCCTCACTGTTTACTAAACCCACAGCATCACCTCCCTCTTCTGCCTCTGTGTCTCCAACTGCTGCCTCTACTCCGGTTAATTCCTCTGTCTCCCCTCTTGTCACCTCTTCCGTTTCCTCCCCTACTCTCCCCACCATCCACATGACTCCCACCCCATCGAATAGGCCAACCTCCAGCACTGGCCCTCTGTCCACTTCTAAGACTACATCTCATGTGCCCACATTTTCTTCATTCTCCTCCAAGTCCACCACTTCCCACTTTACCTCCCTTACTACCCAAGCCGCTACATCAGGGCTACAGTCTTCAACCATGGGCCCGACAAACTTGCCAAGCTCCCCAGACACCAACCGTACCACTAGGCCTCCTGGTGCCAGCCCACTGCCCACATCTGTGTTCCTGAGCAGCAGTACTTCTCCCACTGGAAGTTCCTCACCTTCTACCCCAGTATCTCCCTCCATCCCGGACTCCTTGGTGTCCTCGCCACCCACTCATCCTGGTAAGTAGTGCTACTGGCTGGGTCCTTGGTCCCTAGCCTACTTAGGTTCCTGCTTACTCCACAGGGTTTTACACAGCAGTTCCGCTGTGTAGTCTGCTGGGCTGTACTTCCCTTCCATGGTCCCACAAGTGCCTCTTTGCAGGTCCTGGAGCTTCTTTTAGGTGTTTCCAAGCCTAAGTGCAAGCTTCTTTCTCGTCACCTCTCAGGAGTGCTACTCTGTTCACCTAGTCTGGCTGAATTAGAGACTTAAACCCCCATATACTTTAGGCACATTTTGACTTCTCTGGCCCTCTACTGCTTCCTGCAAGGGGTTCACTTGTGCCCTATGTGCCTGCTGTAGTCTTGACCTACCTTGGTCCTAACGTCTCTAAGCAGCCCTCCACACCTGCCCCTTGGAAAGCTAGCATGTGAGGTCTGGTTGGGCCCTTGAGTTTAGGCATTCAAACTACCTCAAGTGCTGAAGAAAATGATAGCCTAGTCCAGGCATATAGCTCATGTCAGGTGACATGCAGGAGGCAGGGGTGGGGCTTGGGGAGTGAGATGGGGGCCAGGCAAGGCCTAGAAATTAGTATGTACACTTGTTGCCCATGGTTTCCATAAGCTCTCCTACTCAACTCTGACCAGGGCTCACTACAGCAAAGTGATCCCTGCACAGCAACACGAACCCAACATGTACCCTGAGGACACCTTTGAATGTTCCACTCCAAGCACACAACTTGGGGCCAGGCTCCCCATACAAGCTCTAGGCCTCCCTCATGCAGGAAGTCTTCAGAGAGCCAGCAATCAGTTCCTGTTTGTGGTTACAGCTTGTCACTTTAAGTTCAGGCTGTTTCCTGAGAAAATAGCCTCAAGAAGTTAAGGGGAGAAAGTAGTGTTACAGGATAGGAAGAGTTCACCAAACCCTCCCCCAAAACCCCTTGGAGAAGTAGGCCAGGAATAAACTTGGACACAGGAAAGAAAATACATGGAGCACATCTTTCCCCCACAAATCCTTTGTTTTACTTTGGTTTTGTAATTGTTTTTCAATACAGGGTTTTTGTCCTGGAACTCACTTTGTATACTAGGCTGCCCTTGAACTCACAAGCAATCTACCTGCCTCTGCCTTGCAGTGGATAAAAGTTGTATGACCATGCCTGGCTCACAAATCATTTTTAACTTAATGTATGTGTTGTGTGTACAACTTGCAGGAGCCAGTTCTCTCCACCATGTGGATTCTAGAGATGAAGAGGTCTTTAGGTTTGGTGGCAAGCCCCTTTACCTGTTGGGCCATCTTATTTAACCCAAGTTCCACATGGGCAGTATCAACCAAGGCTCTTCCTGAGTCATGGTCTTTCTGCATATGCCTCCTGAGGGCAGGCTGATTATAGGTGTGCACCATCTCGCCCTGCACACACTGGCAGATCCTAAGGCCTGCCTGCATAAGATTCACTACCATTTGTTGTCCAGTGTCATGGCCGCTGAAACATTTCCAGAGGCCCAGAGGAAGGGGCTTTCTCTGCTGTGTCCCTTAACCCAGGTGGCACAATGCTTCTTCTCAGACACTGTATGTTCTCTTGTGAGGGATATGAACATTCTCCTTCAATATCCTCCTTGTCCCTTAGTACGTCCTCCATCCAACAGGCCTAAGACGCCTTTTCTGGGGACTGAGGGGACTGACTCAGATCCACCTGAGCCTGGCTCAGTGCCAGACCCTTTAAGAAGGCGTTGAATACTGGAAAGGGTAAGGAGCTACATAGGACAAGTCAGATGGGGACTAGGAAGTGACTGAGACCTCCTCTTGGGCCTCCATCCTCAGGGGCCTGCAGCTTGCAGGAAGAAGAGCACCAGATTACCTACCAGGGTTGTGTGGCAAATGTGACTCTAACTCGTTGTCATGGTTTCTGCGCCTCCTCTGTCAGGTGAGTTGCTGGCAGACACCCTCCTTTCTGCTGGGGCCAGAAGCCTCACAGGAGCTGGGCTCTCAATGTTTCCCATGCCTGCTGTGACTGACAGAGGTCTAGGCAGGTCGCTCTGGCCACACTTGCCTTCCCCATGAACAGGTGTTGGCTTCAGAGGGCCTGGCCTTGTGGGGCATGGGGGAATCCTGACCTTCCTGGTCTCTGCTTTTTGGCAGCTTCAATATGGACACCCTGCAGCTGGAGACCCGCTGTGGCTGCTGTCAGCCACTTAGTACCTACAAGAAGCAAGTCTCACTGCCCTGCCCAGATCCCAGCGTGCCAGGGCAGCAGCTCACACTCACCCTCCAAGTGTTCAGCAACTGTGTGTGCAGCCCCCTGCAATGCAACAACTAAACAGCAGCAACTGGTTTCTGGGTACAAGAAAATGCCATTCACAATGTCTCCCCAACACCTGTAACGTGCAATCCCTTTACTGGCCATGGACATGGCTTCAAAGAGACGTTGACTATGTTTCATCCTGAGGTGGCTACAGAGAAACAGCTGTCAATGCAGAGCATCCACCACCATCTCCTGCACAACTCAACCAAGCAAAACAGGCCTTCGGTGGAAATAAACTGACATCCCTTCAATCCTGATGCACTAGGAATTTCCTGCCTACCTGCATAGCACCTCCCAGCCTCTGGCTATATCACCCAAGAGATCAGAGCACAGAAGCAGATGCTAAGATTGGGCAGGGCACCTGGGGAGATGTGGAGAATAGTAGGAGGAAGATGCAGGGGTATGAGGCCTGGGATGGGGGGCGGGGAGTAGGGGACAAGCAGCAAGGTAAGCACCAGAGAGACACAAGGAAAGGTCTTCCCAGACACAGGAGGGGAAAAAAAAGGCATTGGTACTTGCTGGACAGGAGGCTGTTACCCAACAATGAGCAGATTCCAAGTAAACTGGTTCTTGTCAATGCAGAACCTGGTGTGTACATATTGCTGTAGTCTTCCAGAATCTTGAGCATGGTATCACATACACTTACACAGGCTAGGCCATCAAGACCTGAAGATATGGAGGCCCATGACCTAGGTGGGGCTAGGACAGAAAGACCACCAGACCTATGAGCTGCTCCCACTCAGGATTTTGCCAAGTCTGTGGTGAAACTCACCATCTTCTGGGCTCTCCAGGCAAGGACCATCTCTCATGTGCAGTCCCAGCCTGGGGCAGAGAAGGAAGTCCTGAGCCCATAGGCCCTATGTGCTTAGACCAAACCTCCAGATACAGGATTTCATGGAACTGCAGTCACACACTTAGGGCAGTGTGTGGACCCAGGCTAGAGTAAACCCAGCATCATACACACAGAGTCAGGACAATCACTTCCTAAGGCACCCCTCAACTGACAGACAGGTATCATGCCAGGGTCCTTGGCTCTAAATTGTACTCAATTCTTCAAGGAATGGACTCAGGGCTATACAGGACATTCCCCACAAAAACCACACACATGTTCCAGTTTCCTGTCCTATCATTTATTTTTTTTTCCTCTGAGAACAAGCACACTGGACTAATGGAGGCCCAGTAGTCACGGAGGGTGGGCCTGTGCCCCAGCAGCTTCCGTGTGCTGGGACATTACTGATACAGACACCATCACTGGGCAGCACATGGTACATAAGCCACAGCCACACAGGTTGAGCTATCCACATGGCCCATGCAACAGTGCGTGGACTGCACATAATGGATAGCTACAGAGCAAGGGAACTTTGGAGGCTCACTGTGGCCACAGCTAGATCATCCATCCGGAACATAAGCCTGTGCCGTGGCAGGTGTGGGTCATAACACGACAAGCAGACCAAGGGCTTCATGGGACGCAAGAATCAGCACACAGGGGTTGGTTGTTCTGAAACTACCTGCCTGGGCTGTACAGAGTAGGGCTGCGGGAGCTTGAGTAGGCTGGAGCCCCACTGCAGTCCTCAAACCCACCATGGTGGCTGGCAGCCTGAGGCAAAAAATCCACACCTAGTGCTCCAGTGAGCATGGGCCATCAACACTGCTGTGTAAGTACAGATAGCCCTGTACAGCTGAGTCTACAGCAGTCCTGGGCATCGCCTCAAGACAGAGTGCAAGGTCCCAAGCCTGAGCTTCTGATGTGGCCTATGCTCTTCCCCTGAGGGGCTGTGCATACAGTCCAATGCCCACAAATGGTTAACTGACCCATGAGCTAGGAAGTCCAGTGAATCCTTAGCATAGTACCTGCCTGGGTTGCCATTCTCTCCCCAGCCTGTCACTCCACTGCCATACTTAGGTCTCTCTTTTACACCTAATCACAAGGGCTTCACAGAAGTAAGGATGCAACACTGGGCACCAACCAAGACTCTCTGGAGAGAAGCATGTCTCGGGTCATTACCTCACCACCCTACCCACTTAGCCTTCAGGTCCCCAGAATGTACCACAGGGATAGTACATTCATTAAAAACAAAAGATGGGTGATATCCATGTCTTCCAAAGTCAAGAGAAAGCCCTTTGCCCACCATGCTGTAAACCTAAGATCTCAAAAAAAGTGGTCAAATGTTTACACTGTCCCTTCAAGAACACTGACTTGTCAGACACAAGACCCTGCCGTGAGTGGGACACGGAGTCTGCTGACAGTTATAAATGCAAGCACTTCCACACCATCAGGCAGTGCTACAGCAAACTCCATGGACACTGCCCAGCCCATGAGGTCATAGACCTCTAAGCCACTGCTGTCATCATCCAGCACAGCCCCGTGTTTACCCTAAAAGCACATGGCGCTGTTTCTGGATTCTGAGATTGAGTCAGTCAGTGGCATTTTAATAAAATTTGAACAAAATTTCCACTTTCGTTCAAACTTCTAATTTCCCTTTAATTTGTAGGTTGAATCACAGGACTACCTTGATATCCCAGGCCCAGGCACCCTTCTTTGACGGGGCAGGCCTGCTGCAGCCCTTCTCAAACTGTGTCCTGCATTCCCTCCACACCCAGGGGCTGGCTGTGGGTGTAGGCCTGAAGGTGCCTTGAATGGCAGTTTCAGACAAGGGGTGTTTATCTGCAGTGTGGTACAAAGACAAACGAGAGACAAGAGAGACGCACAAACAAAGAGCCTGATCTTCTGGTCTGTGGATTAGAACTGTTCCGACAGCAGTTCACATAGTCTCTGAGAGACGGTGTCTTTGCTGGTACGCAAGGTGAGTCTGTACATCTGAAAGAGAGACAACAGCAGGGTGAGCGGCACTGAGCCCCAGGCTAATCTTAGCAGTACTTCACACACAGCAGCCCCTCCCAAAGCACCACTGTCTCACCAGTAAAAATAGAAAAGTCTAATAAAAGCTGGTTTCCAGCATGCACACTGGCTGTTAATGGAGGCAGGAGTCAGTCAGCCGCTCTGGAAAGCTCTTTTGTTTTGTATTTTGAGACACAGTCTAACTGTAGCCCAGGCTGGCCCTGACCTGTTACTCTTCCTGCCTTTTCCTCCTGAGTACTGAGATTACAGGCATACACAACCAGCTTAGCAGCTTCTCATCAAGTTAACTCTGTACCACCCTGTGAACTGACAACTGTACTCCCCAAACCACCCAAGGGTTGTGAGAACAAGAATCCATACTCAGAACAGAATACACAGCCTGGGGTCTCTAGAGGAACACTGCTGAAGCAAGCAGCAATGTACACCACATCCAGAGAGGGACAAGAACAAGACAGCACCGGGAGCACTGCTTAGACACAGCTCAGGGCTACGCTGCTAAACAGGCACTGTGGTAGCATGTCGGGCCTTCTGTGAGGAGATAGAAACATGATGTGCTCCGCTGGCCAGGAGTTGTCTAAGCGTCTGCACTGTCACAATGACCAACAACACTTAGTATCTTGAGTATCGCTATAAATAAACTGCACTGAAATGAATAGCAACACAAGCATATCCATCCTCCTGTTGTAGACACCTCACCTGAGCTTGCAGGTTTGGCTCCAGGCGCAACAAGCAGCCGATCTGGGTGGTTTTGGTATGTATTATGCCAGCACCCACGAAATTTGCAGGATTCGGATCAACTTCTTCCAGGAGCGCAGAACCAAATCCAATAATCTACACAGAATGAACAGGCAGGTCAAGACTCACTGGTCACAGCACTGGCCTCAGGGACATCACCATACAACACTTTACCTTTGCTTTAGTGATCTCTGTGTCCATCGGATGCTTTGCTTTGAAGATATTCTGCACTTCTTGCTGTGGACTACAAAAACAGCATGGTAGTACTAAAAGCTATACTGAAACCCATACAGGATCCTATCCAGAGACAGCAGCCCCACCTCCCTCTCCACACATAGTTCACCCCTCTCACTTGCTCAACTGCTTCCAACGTTGAAAGAAATCCTGAGAAGCCATTTCTGTGGGCTGGAAAAATTTGTTGAGAGTGATGGGAAGCTTAACAGACACATTCTGGAAGGTACCACCATACCTATAACAACAGAGTCATGTTACGGAGAACAAACACCGAGCCAGAATGTTTCAGTTGGTGAGTCTTAGAAAAAGATCACGTGGCTACCCACCCCAATAACAGCCACAAAGACTGCATCATAGCAGCATTATTTCTGGAGGGGCTAAGCCATATCCTCCATCTATCCCTCTATTCACAGGTGATCAAGGGGCCAAACCACTGCTCTGTGTGAAGAGTCAGTGGACCAGTTCTTTTTATTCCTGCTCCTTTGGCAAATGAAGACCCAGAACAAGCCCAAGTAGCACTCCTATCAAGTCAATTAGCCTAGTGGCTCCCCAAGAAGGAACCATGATCCTATCCACTCTACTGTGGTCACTGAAAAAGGAAAGGCAGCTACATACTATGGCCCAGAAGTCTGGCTCCAAACCAGCTACCACTATCCCCCTTTAAGCTGTCCTCTTAAGTCAGCCTCAACAGGCAGCATGGAGAGCCTGGCTCTCAGACTCCAAGGGGGGCAAGCCCTTCCATTTCTCTCCACAAAATCATCTGGATCAGAAACAACCTAGCCCCACAGACCACACAGGAGACTCACACCCCATAGGCACCATGCCACGGTCACAGAAACCAGCTCCCCCTCCATCTGCTCCTATAGTCTAGAATTCCAGGCCTGGTACTACTCTGTACACATGCACAGTGACACAGCACTAACTAACTTTGAAGAGAAGCACATTGGTTGGGAAAGGACACAAGAGGCACACACCACTCACCTGAACTGGATGTTGAGGACAGGTGCCTCTGTGAAATCAGATATACACTCAATGTTGACCACCTGTTGCACCTGTGCGCCCCCATCCACAGTTGGGTCCACGGGCTTAGTCTGCAGGTTCAGATGTGAGTGCATTAAGGAGTCCAGGCAGACAGGGAGAGTGGGATCAGTCCAGGCAGCCCACCACAGAAGGCATCAGGGGCCCTCACACATCAACTTGCCAACATCAAAAGTAAATCAAGGCCCAGAGATATTGCCAGCTTGCCCTTCCATCATTCAACAGGTCCCACTGGCCCAGACTACCCACAGCCATAGGTATCTGGCTAGTTCCTTTCCCTCAAAGACCTTAGAATTTGTACACAGGCCGTATACTGTACTCAGCACTGCAGAACCAAGCTCTGAACTACATGTGGTCAGCAGAAGCCATGCGTGCTAAGTAAAAGGCACAGAATTACGATGAGTGCAGCTCTGAACTTATGGAAGGCAGAAACTGCAACATCTCAACAGGAACCTCTAGGCTCTCTACAACACCTTTGCATCCAGGATCCATGCAACCATGGCTGGTCATGGGCAGCCTCTGCTTCCCACTGAACTCTGTGTGGCACCCTGTGCTCACAGCTCATGACCTCATGGAGGCCAAGGAAAGGAAACACATAAAAGGGAGTTTGTGTGTACAGCAGGGGGGTGCTGGAGATGTTACCAGGTTCTTGATTATGATGCGTAGATGTGCATTCTACCACCAAGACACATCCCTGAACACCACATCAGTATTTCTTGTTTCCAAATGGTTCTGTTTAAATAGATCATCTTCAAATGAACAGAGATCTGCTACAAAGATGACACTCATTGCTCTACACACTATGAGCTGGTCCAAGGCATGCATCCATGGTCATTGTCTGCACGATGCAGCAGATGGCAACCATCCCTCTCTGACAGTCCTCAACTGAAAGAATCCAACATTGCAGACCATTCCTGATGGGCCACATAGATCCATCCTGTGCCTGAGCAAGGGCTGCCAACACACATACAACCAGTCGGCTTGAGATGTTCCGTACCAGCTAGTTACCACACCATCACTCTGCCTTTGGCCACAGCTCCTTTTGGGGGACTTCACAGGGCAAAGGACTTACTGATATCACAGGAGAACAAAACAAACAAACAGTGACCAATGCGTGGGTGGTGTCTGACACATCGTCAGGTCAACTCCAAGGGAAGGCCCATGCTTTGCCCTAGCTACCAGAAAAGACTACCGTATTAACGAACGCATCCCTCTTCAGCATGTCCTCTAATCCCGCTGGCTGGCTGGCTGCGAGCCCAGAAGTAAACAAGGATATTGGTTTGAAGGTCATCAGCACAGATTAGTGTTGGCGTGAAGTTTAGGAACTGCGTGGAAGTCTTGTTACCATAAAATATGAACATCCGGCCTAGGAGGAAACAGAGGTGGTTTATACACATCATGCCACACTTACCATCAACAGTCAGTCAAAGCAATCACTGCACTTCTCAGCTGAATGTACTTACTGTGAGCTGTGACTATTGCTAAAGTTGAAAAGAATGTTTTCTAATTTTTTGTTTGTTTGTTTGTTTGTTTAAACAGTTGTTTGGTTTTGTCATGTAGCTTACTCTGCAGAACTTCCTGACTAGTCCTGAACTCATGATAGTCCTATCTCAGCATCCCAAATGCTAGGACTATTCACATGAGCCATCATACCAAGTTTCTAGTTTAAAAGTAGCACAGCAGATGGGCACAGTAGCATTCATCTGTAATCCCATCACTTAAGAGGTAGAAGCAGGAAAATCAGGAGTTCAAGGCCAGCCTCAGTTAGACAAATAAAAAATAACATGGCAAGATTAGACATGGGGGTGTGGGGATATCTTCTCTTCTGCCTCTCATACCTGCCCTAGAGCCTCCTCCTTCTGTAGTTACTCAAGGATAAACGCTACATTTCTGTAAACTAGAACCAGAACCACAGACACCAGGTCAGGAGGTTCACAGGGGCATAAGCAGGTCTCAAGGAGCCTTCTGGGGACCAGCCTGCCCAATGTTGAAGGCACCTAGACACATTCATATCTTTCGCCTGAGTCTATCAGCCCACTTGCTGATACTAACAGCTAGGACTGTCCTTCAAACATGCCATGCTCCTATAGTGACCAACAAGAACATGCTGCTCCCTGCATCAGCTGTCCAGACCCTATTGACTCTTACACCCTTAGAGTTCAGAAAAACAAACACCAAAAGTTCTGGAAAAGAGTTTAGCTTCCCTCTCTAACCAAACCTGGTGAAGTCACCATGGCAAGGGGTATAAAGCCTTAGTCAGAGCAGGCACTGGGGTGCAGTCACATCAGCCTGGCATCTCTCAGGACACTACTGGTCCTCAGCATTCCGCAGCCCCCGCATGGCAGCCATGTGCTCTCAGTTTCCACACTCCTACTCCCTTGGCAGAGACTTCGAGCCCACCTGAGAAGCAACTCCAAAGTTTGGTAGGCAAAATGCTTTCTTTTGACACTCAAGAAAACTTTCTCCATTTTTAATTGTGGTAAAGTACATACAACCTAAAATATAGCATTTAGTCATGCTAGGTGCATGGCTTAGTAACAGCTATCTCCACCATCCCATCTTCCATATTAGTTGCCAGTATGTAGATTACAAACATTTCTCATTATATGATTTCCCCTAATTCTTTTTGGTTTTTTCGTTTGTTTGTTTTGGGTTCTTTTTTTTTTAGAGACAGGATCTTACACTATTGCAAAGGCTGGCCTGAAAGTTATGACAAACCTACCTCAGTCTCCCAAGTGATACGTCTAGAGATGTCAGCTTTTTAAGAAAAACATTTTTTTGGTTGGGGGAGGTCTCACTATGTAACCTAGGCTTGCCTGGAATGTACTATTTGGCACAGAGCGCCCCCAAACTCACAATTCTCCTGTCTCTGCCTCCAAATGCTGAGGTTACAGATGTGTGTCACCATGCTTGGCCATTTCCAATAGTTTCTACAGAAATTTTCATTAAGTAAAATAAAACACATACCTAAATTCTGCCGAAATTCTGACTTAAGCCCAATTTGAAGCAGCTGGTTTTCAAACAATACACCATTATTTTTACAAACAAACCTAGGAGGAAAGAAGAGTCAAGCATCACTCAGAGCCACCCACACAGAGTAGAAGAATCTGTTTTAGAAAGGGCTTTGAAGTATTTTTAGGCTAAAATACTTCTATGGACACAGGGAAAGACTAAGCAGAAAAGCTTCCGGGACCTTGTCATAGTCCATAGAGCCACAGCCACAGCCACAGCCACAGCCACAGCCACAGCCACAGCCACAGCCAGAGCCAGAGCCAGAGCCAGAGCCAGAGCCAGGGGCCTGCGGCAAGCCTCCTCAGGGACCTCTCAGAAACAGACTATCGTCCAGGGAGGTCTAGAGTTGAGAAGGCTAGGGATGGTGGTATGCACAAGGTGGACTTCCTCTGTGCCTGAGATTGTCACATATGGTAGCACAACTAAAGGTCTCAATGGCTACCTGAGTAGACTCAGGAATCAACGTGAATGTCCTCTGCCCTAGACCATACATCAGTCAACTCAATCAACTTTTCCACAGCTGTCAACTCTCGGTAGTAAGAGCTGCTGCCTTGCAGCAAAGCCATCACATTGTGCCTGCGCAGTCAGGGCAGAGGGAGTTCCGGTGGCCTCACTCTGCACAATGCCCACAAAAGTAATGGAGACAGAGTCTCCTGAGACCACACCAAACACCTCCAGCTCTTCCAAGTCACCCAGGTTACAACTCAACAGCTGTCTGCCTGGCTCTGGATATAGTGAGATCTCCCAAATAAAACACTGTCTCTTCAATGTATAAGAGACCATTCCCCAACACTTCTGAGAACATATAACAACACACATGTGAATGACTACTACCTCATAGGATGTGGCTGGGCAATAAAGCCACAGCTTGGCCTGAGCCCCCAAACACTGGCACAGGACCCCCACGACCCAAACCCTGGCCAGCATTCTACCCAGGCCCAGCTTGGATGCTACTCAAGGAGCTTAAGCAGAGGTTGTGGGGCTTGTGGCCCTGGATCTGGGTATTAATCTATTATCCACATGATAGAGAAGCCCCTGCCATCCTTGTATAGCTGGCTGTTTCCAAAAGGTCACTTAAACTGTACCTTGACCCAGGGAACTCATAGGTGAACATCAATCATGGTAGGCTTATGGAGGATTTAATTTCCCTCATGCCTGCTGCACTGACCAAAGCAACAGGTTCTTCCACAATGCACCAAGTAAGCATCAAGTGGTAACCCTGTGTGGCCACATCAAAACCAAGACAGGCAAATCTCTGCACCGAGGTGTCAAGGACCAGGCCAGCAGACTAGGATAAGGAAAAAGTAAAGGTGCATGGAGCTGGGAAGCATACACCAGAAGCTTACACCAACAGAGGAAGGCTGTCTGCAAATGACTACCATCCACATTCCCCACCCCCAATCTTCACAGGAGAGCAGGGAGCAGCTGATCTAGAGCCTATGGCTGTCTCGGAGAAATGACAACAAAGCAAGGCTAAGGTATTACTGGATGCAGACCCTGTCAAAAAGGGTACCTGGCTGGACCCCATCTTGCCTCTGCACAAGGGTTTGGGAAGCTGGGTTTTCCACAGTTGTCAAACACCAAGCTCAGCACTTGTGAAGCCACCAGAAGTCTGTTCACAGCCCACAGAGGCAGCCTGCTCCTAACACACACTGCAAACACACATTTCCGAACAGGAAGGAAGGATCGTGTACAATATGAATACAAGGAAACAAACACTCTAAGATCACAAGAATGCTGGTATCATCTCCAGGAAACAAAGGCAGTCCCATGATGCACTCTAATCTCCCCCAGGCAGAAATGCACTGCCTCTGGAGGGTTACAAGTGAGGAGCCCCACACCACCCATGGACCAGAACAAAAGCAGGGTAAAGAGCAGCAGGGAAGCTGGCAGAATCAGCTGCCAAGGAAGAAGTGATCCCAGGCCTTTAAAAAACGGAAACCAGAGAAAGCAGCTGGACAAGGAGTGTGTAAGCAGAAGACACGATGGAGTGAGTCAGCAAGCGCCTGAGACTGGTGAAAAGGCAGAGCTGGCAGGACCCAGCGCTGAGGGGATTTCCTTAAAGATGGCAGATGCCACAGGCAGACAAAAAAGACTGACAGAGCTGAAAGCACTCAGGGAGGGGGGGGGGGGGGGAAGTGGAAAGAAGAAACAAGCTCAGTATTTACTAAACATCCCATAGAAAAGAAATAGATGTGCCATCAACTCCCAAACAAAGCACAGCCGCCCACGTGCTCTCTGCCTGCAAGAACACTAGGCCCCTCTCTAAGAGTATTCATATTAGGTGCAAGGGATTCAGCACAACATCACCAATGAGGTACAGCTCCCACCCAGTCCGTCTTCCAGGCAGTACTCAGAAACTGGGCTACCTGGCAAAGTTGTCTTCAGAGCCGGGAGCAAGAGGTGCAACTGCAGAAGCTGAGTCTGAGAACACGTCCACCAGTAGCCCACCGCCAGAGGAGGGAGGGGGCCCTGTGGGAGCAGGGGGAACGGCCCCCAGACCCAGCAGGTCTGCTGACGGAGAAGGTGTGGACTGGAAGAGAAGAAAAGAGAGCATCAGCATGGACAGTTGGATGCCTAAGCCCCACAGAGCCGTGTCTACTCCAAAGCCGGAGACTGGGAGCGGAGAGGGGGCAATCCAGAGACTGCAGAGAGCCAGTGAGAGCTGCTGGTTACCTGCCTACAAAGCAAGCCTGCCCCCGAGTCCAGATGAAGACATTCACTCATAATACCATCATAATTTTACACAACTAGAAAACCACCTGCATTTTCCCCACAAATGACTATTTAAAAAAAAAAAAGCAAAAAAAAAAAAAAAACCCGAAGTTCTAAAAAGGTATGGCTTAAGAAATAAGTGCATGTACATTACTTTCAACTATCCAAAAAGTATAAAGCTTGCATATGGTACAAACAGGAGAACAGCGAACTATAGGTTATCCTCTGCTATACAGCAAGTTCTAGGCTAGCCTGGGCTGCATAGTAAATCAGGCTACAATATGAAGACTTGGTTTAAGAGATTATGGGCCATCTGTTTAACCCTGGATTTGGAGTCATCTAGTGGAACCTGGTGGGCTCAGCAGTGATGTACAACGAAGATAACGACTCCACCTCACCCAGCATCTATCAATAGCCAAAAGTTCATCAGTGGGGCTTAGAGCCCTGTCAATCCTCCCTTCCCTCATCCACGGCTGATTGCTAACAGGAATGAAAGGAAGAAGTGTGTAGGTGGAAGTTGGATACAAGGGAGGACTGGAGGTAAAAGGGTGAAGGAGAGTACTCTGTATGTATTATACACATGGACAGAATTATCAAAGAACAATTAAGATTCAAAAAAGCAAATAAAATAAGATGCAAAGGTAAGCAAGTGACTTGCTTGGATGCATCTCTGGCTTGGGACTAAGTCCAGTGCAGCTATGAAAGGAGGCAGAAAAACAAGCACACACGCTTCTTACAAATCCCTTGCTTTTCCATCTAGGCAAAAGCACAAGGAAAGAGTCCTTGAAGCCAGGTAGTGGTGCACACACCTTTAATCCCAGCACTCAGAAGGCAGGGACGGGGAGGAACTCTCAGTTCAACGTCTAGTCTATACAGTGAGTTCCAGGACAGCCAGGGCTACAAGAGAAACCCTCTCTCAAACAAACAGCCCTTAAAATCACACAACATCACACAGGACAAGGGCACAGCTTGTCACCCCACATTCACTCTCATACCTGACGTACCCAAATGTACCCATGCCACAGCTGACATACACACCTGTGTGTGGTCCACAGCACTCCCCAGCTAGTCTATAAATGACATCATGAAACTAGATCCTGAATCCATTCTAATACAGCACAGTAGCACACACTCAGTGGCTGCATGCACCCTGCACACAGGCCTGTCCCAGCTACAGATACTTCTTCCAATAGGGCCAGGCCTTGAACTGAGCCTCAGCAAAGAATGCTGCAGGTTTGTGGAAGTCTGTGTGGAAAGGCTGTGACATGCTGTGTTTTTCTAAGTGCACACGCAGGCATGTGACAGTGTGCATGAGTATTACTTCAAAAAAATGACATACCCAAAGGCTTTGTCATGCAAGAGGCACAAGTGTGAGTGACAGCCTGGCAGGCCTCAGGCCAGCAACAGGCCTAATTGCTGCTGCTGGACAACACAAAGGAGGAAGGAGATGCTAGGGACAACGTGAGCTTCTCATGTGGCTACATAACTCTTTCAGAAGGGCCACCATAGGCAACGACACAGATGTCCTTTCTCAGGTAGTATCCCCAGATGGGACAGGGCTACAGAGGCTGGCCGGAGAAGAACCCACCAGAAAAGCCTACAACCACATCTGATGAACCACATGTACAGTGGCCTGGGGCCAAGGTGGTCATAAGACCACATTCCTAGTTCTACTTTAGTTGGAGAAAGACAGTAATGAAGCTCTCCAAGTGGCATTTCCCACCAATGAATATCAGATGTTATATACAACCATCCACAGAAATATTCTCATTTTGCCATATAAAGGGGAAGTTTGTTTCATTTCAATCAGTACAGGAAACCTCTCAGAGACAAAGGGCAAGCCGTTCTAAATCGATGGAGAACACACCAGACCTCTTACAGAAAAAGAGTGTGTAGTCTCAAGTCTAAAAATAAGTTACCACAGAAAAACACAGGTGTTGGCCTTGTCCCAGGAAGCCATAACCTGGTCTCATAGAACAGGCTATCCAGGAGATGCTAGGCTCAGGGGCACCCCTGACCACATGCTCAGGGCTGGACTCCACTGGGCTCTCAGTACCTAAACAAAAGCTTTCTCACAGGCATCCTGCTAATCTCAACCCTGGGAATATGGGGCCTTGATGGGCTCCAGGTATGCAGTGGCAGGGACCCACCGCAGCACTGGTGCTGGCTGGAACGGGTTCAGGGCCACCATTCACATCGATGCTTCGCTCACGCTTGGTCTCCTCCAGGTCAGTCACTGTGCTTGGGCCCTTCTTCTTCTTCAGCTTGGCCAAGATGGAGGACTCACGCTCAGGGAAGGGTGGCATTTCCTCTAGGACTGTTGCCTGTTGGAAGGATTAGAGGTTGGTGTGGCCATCCTGACACCCAGCACCAGCCCAGTGGCTCAGCAACCAAACAGCCCAGCCAGGAGTCCGCACCAGGATGTCAGTGCTGGCGACAGTACTCAGTCGCAGGTACTCCACAGCCCGCTGCTGTAGCTCCACGTCTGCATTCTTCAGTTGGCTGTCACTGCGCAGCACGTCCTGAATGGTAGCCTTTACCTCTGGAAAGAGGTTCACGAACTTGATGTAGGTGGACAGCAGGAGTGCCCGAGTGGGGACGCTGCACAAGTGGAACTTGGAGTGGAGCAGGTTGAACTGGATCAGAGGGCTTAAGAGGGGCAGAGAGCACAGATGGGGAGTCACACTATCTCATCTGTCCCATGTGCTGCCTCATGCTCAGCCTGCACCTCTCATGGGGACCGTATGTCAAGCAGAGCCTCCGTGAGGGGGACACAATGCCAGCTCCCACTGTAGGGGACTCCGCCTCCCTCAGGCTGTCAGAGCAGTGTAGGGAGTGGGGCAGTCCAGTGCAGTACATACCCCTGGTTCCCTGGGGTCTTTTACCTGGATCGTGGGTCCCCAGCTATCAAGTTTCCAAACTCCCCCAGGATGTAGCCGCCCACTTTGACCAAGTTCTCATGACATGCTGGAGCCTGCAATGCCTGTGAAAGAGGGAACACCAGGAGCTAGGCCACACACAGAAAAGCCAGCTGACACAAAGTGAAGACACAGCAAAGGCAGCTGGGCCCTTCCTTGCAAGGTGTATTTTATGTCATTGAGAGCCTCCCCTAAAGCCTTGGCAGACCCTAGCTTCCTACAGCTTGCTGCAGTGCCAACAACAAAGGGGCCCAGCAGCAAGGTACATGGCTGTCCCTAGAGACCCCTGAGATAAAGCAGACTGATTTCCCTTATGCACAGGACAGCTAGTAGGCCACTCAACAGCCCAATTGCCTCAGCCCTAATATGGTTTTGGAGATTAAGCCAAGAGGAACCTGCAGCTTGGTGGGGACTTTAGTGCAAAAAGGACAGAACTGCAGATGGGAGCAATAACCATGTCCGAGACCCATCTGTTCCCTCAAGGCACTCTGTCCCCACAGTGAGAGTTTCCCACCCTTCCCCATCATACCTCAAACACCGTCTTGGCAGCATAACCTTGCACATCATCACGATTGATGACAATCTGGATGACACGGTACCACACCTCTTCGCTCACATAGTCCCCTGCGATTCGGATGAGGTTGAGGATGGTGTCCACATACCAAGTGTAGTCCACTGCATACTTCTCAGCCAGGATGGCTACTTTTAGCACCTGTGGGGAAGGCAGGGCCCTCAGGCAGATGCTACCCAGGATACAGAGAATAGACTGCCACACAAGTCTATGCCAGGTTGCAGAAGGACCTAAAGCTTAGGGTGACCAGGAAGCTTTCAGATCTTCAAAGGCCACAGCCCAGAGAGTAGAGAGAAGCAGACTCAGGAGAGAAAAGCTTGAGGGACACAAGAACAATGCAACTGAGCACAACAGCCGCACCTGAAACAAGATACTAACACTCAAAACAATCTGCTGAGATCAACCACACTCCAACCCTGCATCCCCTTACCTCCCTGACTCCATGACACTTCCGGAGTACAGTGGTTTGAATGAGCTTATGTACGGTCCTCATAAGCTCTTATGTTTGAATGTTTGGTCTCCAGTTAAACTGCTTGGGAAAGCCTTGGAGTGGGTGTAGCCTTGTCAGAGAAGGGGCATCACTGCTGATAGGCTTTGAAGTTTTAAAAGCCCATGCCAGGCCCAGTCTGCCCACAACTTGCAGGTCATGTGAGCTCTCAGTTACTGCACCAGTGGCCATGCCTGCCTGCTGCCACAGTCTCCCCCACGACACTCAGGGACTAACCCTCTCAAACTGTAGGCAAGCCCCCAATTAAATGCATGGGCACTAAAAGCAATAATAATTAATAAGCAGGGCTTCTTGACGGTTAAAAGCTTCTCTGTGTCAAGGGCTCCATCAATCACTCCAGCAAAGTGAGCCTACAGGCTAGGATAGCGTGTATCTAAAATATAGAAACAACAAAAACATTATAAAAAAAACAAAACAAAAAATCCAATTTAAAAACAGGAACCAAAGATGAAAACACAAATGGTTGAGAAATACTTGAAGAAATTATTTTCAGCCATCCAGGAAACATAAATTAGAAGTACTTTGGGATTTCATCTACCCCAATCAGAATATCCAAGATCAATAAAACAAATGACAGCTCAGGCTGGCAAGGATTCAGGGAAAGGGGAGTACTTATTCATGGCTGATGAGGTACAAACTTATACTGCCACTAAAGAAATCAATGTGGCAGTTCCTCAGAATCTCAAGAAACTATAAATAAATAGTTCTACCTCAAAATCCAGTTATGCGCCGGACAGTGGTGGCACACGTCTTTAGTCCCAGCACTTGGGAGGCAGAGGCAGGCAGATATCTGAGTTCGAGGCCAGCCTGGTCTACAGAGTGAGCTCCAGGACAGCCAGGGCTACACAGAGAAACCTTGTCTCGAAAAACCAAAAAAAAAAAAAAAAAAAAATCCAGACATGGTGGTGTAAACCTTGAATTCCAGCTCTCGGGAGGCACTCAGTCTCTGTGAGTTTGAGGATAGCCTGGTTTACATCAAGTTTCAGGACAGCTGGAGCTACATAGAGAAGGTGTATCACAAAAAAAACAACAACAACAAAAAAGATCCAGCTATACCGCTCCTAGGTATATAGTCAAAGGATTCCATGTCCTACTACTAAAGATCCACCCAAGCTCACTGCTACTCTACTCGTAACAGCCAGGAATTAGAAACAGCCTAGATGTCCAGATGGATGCATAAAGAAAAGATGGTCCATTTATATTACACAATGGATTATTATTCAGCTGGTAAAAAAAAATGAAATTATGAATTCACAGGTAAATGGATGGAGCTAGAAAAAAAAAAAATCACCCTGAGTAAAGCAGCCCAGACGCCAGAAGACATCCATGCTTTCACTTATATGCTGATGTTAGTTTTTAAGCCTTCAGTATGTGATATGCATGCTCAATCCAAATAATGACAAAGGTTTAGTACCTAGTCATACCAAAAGGACTAGGGGGAGGATAGGAGTTCCCAAGGAAGGGGAGGTAGAATATAGCATTATGGGAACGGGGGCCTGGGAGTATAAAGTCCCAGATGCCAGGGACCCAAGAGATTCCCAGGACCTAAAAGGGAGGACATTAGCCAAAATACCCAACAAAGGGGAGATAGAACCTGTAGAGACAATATCCAGTGGATAGGCATAGCCCCCAGCTGAGGGATGGGGCCACCCACCCACTTCAAAAATATTAATCCTGAATTCCTCATGTCAAAGAGAAATACAGTGACAAAGAGTGGAGTAGAGACTGAAGGAAAGGCCATTACAAAGACTCCATCACCTAGGGACACATCCCATCTGCAGACACCAAATCCAGACACTATTCTTGATGCCAAGCACCACTTGCTGACAGGAGCCTAGCAAGACTGTCCCCTGAGAGGCTCTGCCAGAGCCTGACCAATATAGATGAGGATGCACACTGCCAAATATCAGACTGAGTGTGGGGACCCCAATGGAAAAGTTAGAGCAAGGACTGACGGAGCTGAAGCCGTTTGCAACCCCATAGGATGAACAACAATATCAACCAACCAGACCCCCCAGAGCTCCCAGGGACTAAACCACCAACCAAAGAGTACACATGGGGGTGGGGGGGGGACCCATGGGTACAGCTGCATATGTAGCAGAGAACTGCTTTATTGGGCATCACTGGGAGGGGAGCCCCTTGGTCTGTGGAGGCTTGATGACACAGGGTAGGGGAACGCTAGGGTGCTGAGGCAGGAGTGGGTGGGCTGGAGGTAGAGCACCCTCATAGAGGCAGGGGGAAGGGGGAGGGGATAGAGGGTTTGTGGAGGGGAAACTGGTAAGAGGGATGATAATTTAAATGTAAATAAATAAAATAACCAATAAAAAAAGAATATAGTGTTCTGAGGAGATAAAGAGGAAACGGAAGTAGTAGGGTTAAACAAGGTAGGGATGGAGGGAAGGGTGCAGGAGGAAATATGGGGAGGGACAACGAATACTAAAGGTCATTTGAAGAAGCATATTGAAGTTTAATTGTAGACACCTCCAAAAATACATACATATAAAAGGAATCTAAATGAAGCGACCAAATAACAGAGGAACAGTGCTCCAACTAGACATCGTGTGCCACCAAGTGCCAGAAATGGGTTACATCGTGTTGAGCTGTTGGCCAAAGGGAAGCCCCCAAACATCTACTGTTTGCTCTCTACAACTGATGGAAAGGCCCTACTGCTGAAGACAGCACTCACATATCTCCTCAAACACAGAGAAGTCTGGCTGAGGCCTAACTAGAAGCTTCACTCCTACTGACTCAGAGAGCACCACAGGAGAGAAAAGATAAGATCGTCAGGAGTCTGCTGTGTGTCTCCTAGTGATGTCAGAGGCTGCACCCATCACGTCTCACCACCACTACTGCCAAAGTGTGAGCTGAACAATGACAGCACTAAAGACATCCCAACGTGGACAAGAAAAAGCCCACAAGGCCTCAACCCTACACAAAGAACTACACGCAACTGAGGGAAACTAGAAGTGGGGGAGGTAGTCTTCCTTCCTTCCAGGAGGAGCTGGGAGTGGGAGAGGTGGTCCTCCCCAGGAGGAGCACACCAATCTGCTGTTAGTGCTGAGGGGGCAGCCCTGAAAACATACAAGCAACATTATAGGGACTTAATAGAATTTATTTAGAATATGTATGTATTTAGAAATATACATTTAGAATATATTTGCATTTATATACACATAAAAATGCAATCATTATTAATAAAAATGAGGCCGTCAATTTGAAGGATGGGAAGGGGTATATGGGCAAGCTGAGAAGGAGAAAAGGAAAGGAAAAAATGTAACTATAATCTCAAAAATAAAAAGGTGGAAAGAGAGAAAAAGAGAACATAGTTGGGTAAGTAGAGAAGTGGGAAGGTCTGGGAAGAACAGAAGGAAAGAGAAAACATGAACAAATTATATCGTGAGGGGGAAAAGTTGTTTTCAATAGAAAAGAAAAAAAGAGGCTAGAGGGCAAACCAACACAACTGTACTGACAGATGCCACTGTACCTCTGCTGAGAACACCAAGAGCAATCCAATGAGGGTGACTGAGAGCCTGGCCAAAGCTGTAAGCTACATGCCCAGCCACATCTCCAACAACGCCAGCCCTTCCCTACACACAAGGGCCCTTTGCCCACACTGCCTGCCTGGCCGAATCTTGATTGTTCTCCAACGTTCCAAGTGTTAGAGGCTTGGACTCCAGAGCAGCACAGCAGGTGGAGGGGAGACTTTGAAGGAGGGGGATCAGTGGGGGGGGCCTGCTGTTACTGGAGGGGGATGTGGGACTGTGGATGCAGGGTGAGCAGTCTGCCCCACCACTTGTTCCCTGCTGTTATCATATACATGTGGCTTGCCCACAGAGGTCCAAAGCTTGAAGTCGACTCAATCTTGGGTCAGAAACTCTAAAACTGTAATCTTTTAGAATCATCTCAAAGAGAACAGCAAAATGGTTCAGCAGTGGACAGTGTTTGCTATCTCATCTGATGACCTGAGCTTAGTCCCCAGAACCCATGTAGAAAAAAAAAAAAAACAAAAAACAGAACAACTCCTGACCTCCACACACATGTCAGAAGACATACACGAGCACCACCCAAATATAGAATAGAACAACAAAACAAAAAACTCAAGGATTTCATTGAGTAGCCAAGGCTCCTGCCCGCAGCACCACCTGCCGGAAGTGAGGAAACAGCTTCAATCCCGTATGACCCCTCCTTCTAGTATCTCAATAGCTCAGCCCATTACCACTAACAAGAAGCCTTCTTGACCTCTCATTATTTCCTGCTTTCCCTGGAGCATGGCATGGTCATGAAACAACTCAGGTGTGAGCGCATAGACCGATTAGCCCTTCCTCGTCAGACCCTTGCCCCAGGACCCTGTGAGGCAATCCAGCAGTGCCCCAACTGCTTCTTCTTTCTACTAGTTCTTAAGGAAGTCTCCAATCGCACTCTGCTTCCAGGAGTGACACATAGAGAGGCTATGCTCACAGTACCCGCTGCTGCCCCACTCTCATCCCCTCTCTACTGTCGCTCTAGCTCCAGGGAGAGACCAGTGTTAAACCAAGTGAGGCAAGCCAGAGCCTCTCGTCTGTGGTCATGCACCTACTTGTTTCTTCTCTAAGACACTGTAGTTTCATGCAAGCAATATGCCAGACTACAACAATGGTTAGGTGTGCATGACCCTCTGACTGACCAGAGTCCACTGAAAACCAACGCTGCATAGAGTTGATGACAGCTTAAACATTAACCTCTAATATGCCAGATGCCAAGAAAACCTAACCAGCAGCAACTACATGTTCAAACTATAAGAATATCTTTTTTTTTTTAAACTTTATTTATTTATTTATTATAAGTACACTGTAGCTGTCTTCAGACACCCCACAAGAGGGCATCAGATCTCATTGCAGATGGTTGTGAGCCACCATGTGGTTGCTGGGATTTGAACTCATGACCTCTGGAAGAACAGTCAGTGCTCTTAACCACTGAGCCATCTCACCAGCCCACTATAAGAATATCTTGGAGAAGAAAAATTAGCTCATTGCCTGGCACAGACCCTATACTACCAGATGTCTACACTAGAAGGCTAGACAAGGAAGCTGATGCCAAGGAATCTTTCATCTAGTGTCTCACAGACACTCATGCAAGTTTGTCAGGCACTGAAAACCACCCAGCAACCATCTACTAGAATTCATGTCCAGAGCAGGGAACAGCTTAGACAGCCCCTCAGGCTGCAGGACTCACAATTTCCTCTCGGATGGAGTAGTCAGCCGTTTCTAGGTAGCTCAGCATCTCAGCCACAATCTGCTGGGCATTGCTTCGGTCACACATGGCATAGAGCAGGTCCACTGCACGCTGCCTCACGCTTACGTCTCGTTCCGTCTGAAAAAAAAGACAGAGTCAGAGCCACTTCTACAAAGCACAGGTTGGTGGACAGTGGCTAATCATTGCTATATATAAGTCCAGGAGTCTAGCTTCTATTTGCTCCATAGCAGTTGTCTTGGGACACCCCACAGCACTGCCCCCATCAGGCAGGGTGCTGCTCTACCCCAAACTCCTTACTGGACCCCTTTACTATCTATATATGATACCCAACAGCTTAGGACACTTGAAACCCACACACAACACACAACCCTGTCCCCTCATACTTAGTCCAATCAGAATGACCCAGTTCTAGCTCTGTCTGTTCACTTTCCCTCCTCCCTAACCAGCTGTTCTGAGTACCACACTCAGGCCTACTGAGCAGGTCACTAAGGCCTCTCATTGTGTGGGCACAGACCAGCACCTTCCGTGTTGCCTGGGAGCTGATTCCAAGGTAGGTTCTTGAGCCCCTCTCCAGGTGGCATAGGAGAGAGAGAGCCCACACACAGTGCTTAAGAAGCATGGTGCAGCTGTCTGTAGCCCCCTGCAGTGGACAGTGCAGGGTGCCCCAGTGCAGGATGCCTCAGTGCAGGGTGCCCCAGTGCAGGACGGAGGGCACCTAACAAAGGTTAGAGAAGCTTGAGGTGAGAGTTGTCTCTGTGATGGAAGAGAACGACTGGAGCAGACACTCAACCAGGACTAGGAAGCATGCAGCCTCGTGTTCAAGACAGACACACACAAAAATACAGGTAAGAGCCAGACCTGCTTCACTACAGCTTAAGACTCACCAAGATGGAGGGTCTTACATGTATGGTTCACTAATGAGCTTACATGTAACATGTAAGCTAACATGCAGGCACAGTAGACAGTGTGTGCCATGCCAGAGGAACACACTACCAAGGTCACTCTCACACTCAGAAGGAGAGATCAGGTAACCTGAGCTAGGTACTGGAATTCTAATCCTTAAAAGAATCTAAGCCGGGCAGTGGTGGCGCACGCCTTTAATCCTAGCAATTGGGAGGCAGAGGCAGGTGGATTTCTAAGTTCGAGGCCAGCCTGGTCTACAGAGTGAGTTCCAGGACAGCCTGGGCTACACAGAGAAACCCTGTCTCAAGAAAAAAAAAAAAAAAGATTCTAAAATCCGTGACAAGGAATTTTGTTTTGTAAAAGGTCCTAGAGATAAAAACAAAATATTTTATCTTCCTATCAAAGAAAACTATTTCTGTTTACTGATCTACACTATGTGGCCTCCAAGCAGGTGTCACATGAAATCATTCCATGAGACAGGAATGTACTCAGCTGTCAGAGACACTCGGTGAAAGGTGCTCGGCTGGGGCTCTGTTTCCAGATGCTGTCTTTGAGAACAGCAGGGCTGCACTGCAGGAAGATGGACAGCTTTCTCGCCCAACTGCTGCTTTCACCCCAAATGGCAGCAAGTGACAGGAGCTAAGCAAACACTCCAGAATCCAAATGGCTTAAAGGGACTCATCTTCCTTCTGTCTTCTGGCCTCCACATGAAGGCAGCCACACATGACCATCAAGGAGCACACCTTCAAGGCATTGATGACAGTCTCAATGTGGGTCTTGACGGCCTCATGAGAGAACTCAGAGCTGGCCAGTGTGCACATGCTCTCCAGAGCCAGGTAGCGTAGGTTCGTCTCCCGGTGCTGCAGGAACTGGCCTAGTTGGTTGCAGGCGCGGACAAGCAAGTTTGGCTCACTGCAAGGAGTAGAGGACATGGTAAGCAGGGGAAATAGTCAGGGAGGGCTGTGAGCTACAAAGAGGACACAGTAAGGATGGACGGATGTAGTGAAGAGAGGCAGACACAGTAAAGAGAAGCACGGCTATAGAAGAGGCACAGTGGGAGGTGCTGGAGGAGGCGGTACTTAAGGACACGCCATAAGGCAGGCCCAGGATGCTCGGTGAGGGCGCTCGGTGAGGAGGCAGGAGAGTAAGAAGCGCAGTGTGAAGTGACAGAGGACGGGGTGCTGTAAAGAGGGGTGCAGTGAGGAAGGGGTGACTTTCTAATGAATCGGCAGGATCTCCTCTACTCCAGAGTGGACTCTGGAAAGCTCTGGTAGGCCAAGGCTTCACTTTCTTTTGTTGTATCCAGGGACAGCAGCCAGCCTGGAGCAAGGCTGTGCAGGAAACTGGACCAGGCTAAGACAGACAGTGAGTGACAAGGGCTATGAATGTGGAACAGGGGCTAAACGTCAAAATTCCTTCTTACATACGTTTCTTACTATGCTCTCCCTCACATCGCAAGTTTTGTTTTTTACCAGCTCATTTTCAACCCTGCTCCAGTTTGACAGACTGCTTTTTGTCATGGCAACATTTATCTAAATGATGGAGCAAAAACAGCTGGTTCCAAACAGGTTCTGTCTGCTAAGCCCTGCTCCTGAGCCTCATGCTTCTTGCAGAGACCCAGAGAGCAGTGCCACAGGCATACATAAGGGCACACAACCAGGCCTGAGCATAAAAGAGCAGAAGCAAGATGCCTGCACTGTGTACAACAACCACTGACTGGGACCCAACCATGACCCTATACAGAAGCTGGGAGTCATCACTACCACTGCCCCAGGAGACCCCAGAATACTAGAGTATTGCCTCCCTGAGCAGCAAAAGTCACATGGGTGTCCCTTCCTTTCAGAGAAGCTTCTTGTAATACTCAGAAGCAAAAAACAGCTCTAGGGAACATACCATAGCTATAAAAGTATCTAGTAGTAATGTCCTGGGGCCAGCAAGTGCACATGAGCTCAAGAATCGAGAGGAACACAGACCAAAGCTCAAAGAGAGGCACCTGTCAGCATCTGCACAAACAACAGACACCAAGTGCCAGCCTCCACCTGCTGTCTCTGAGGGATGCGCTGCTCATAGGGCTCACCTGTCATGGTGGATGATCAGGCTGATGGCCTCAAACAGCACAGCATTCTTGGCATTTGAATGCTGGACCTTCTTGGACTTGGGTGGCTCCTGGGCTTTGTTCAGGATGGTTTCCAAGCACTCAGTCAGGCGGCCACGCACCGCAGGGTCTTCTGGGCAAGACACAACTGTCGGCTGGGCTCCTAGGCACTCATCCCACCAGCCCCACCCCACACCTGGGCAGGAGGCTTCCGATACACTGCTTGTCCTATGGGTGCCTTTGACAATTGCTCCCAGCTGCAGATATGACTGGGAGCATTTGTAAATTGTCATGGGAAAGCTCCCTGTTCCAGTGTCATAAACATGAGGTGGGGATGGAGCACTGTGGTAACTACGCCTGCTTCTAATTCAGATGGCACAAAGTACTTCCACTGAGACAGAATGTGTTAGTCATAAAATCCAAGAATTATGGACAAAACCTCTAAGGAGCTTCAAAGACAAAGAGGCTTTGTTCTGTTATCATCCCCAGAAACAGAGAAAATATAAAGCAACATAAAGAGAAAGAAAATTTTTAATTTGGTTCAAAGCAGAAGGAAAAGACCTAAAGCAAAAAACCTAAAGCCAGCCATGGTGGTACACACCTGTTATGAAAGCACTTAGAAGGCAGAGGCAGGAGGATTAGGAGTTACTATATAGTAAGTTCAAGGCCAGACTAAGTTACATAAGACCCTGCCTCATTAAAAACAAAAAGGGCCAGTGAGACAGCTCAGTGGATAAAGGCATTTGCCATCAAGTGTAATGACCTGAGTTCAATCCTCAGAAACTACATATGGAAGGAAGAACCACCTCTCACAGGCTGCCCTCTGCCCTCCACACGCATGCTGTGGCACAGCACCCACAGTACATGCACACACAGTAAGGGGAAAAGTTATTAACACAAAACAGTTACAGTGGTGGGAGCCTGCTATCCAAGCACTTGAGAGGTTGAGGCAGGAGGATTATAGTGAATTCCAGGTCAGTCTAGGCTGTATAATAAGAAACTATAATAATAAACAAATGAACAAACAAATTTTTTTAAAAGAGGAGGAGGAGGAGGAAGAAGAGGAAAAGGAGGAAGAGGAGGAGGAGGAAAGACCAGAACCAAGACTCCCAGTGAACTTTGTGTGTGATACTCAAGTAGCTGCATGTGGATATGTGCGCATGTGTGAGGGGACAGAGGTTAGCCTTGGCTGCCATTCCTCAGGAGCCACCCATACCCACATTTTTGAGACAGTGTTTCTGACTGGGACATGAGACTTGTAGTGGCTCCCATTAGACCCTCTGTATCTGCCTCTCTGTCCTGGAGAATGCCTGGGTTTCCATGCAGGTGCTTTAGATTGAACGCAGGTCCTTGAGTCCACCATGCCAACAGTTCACTAACTTGACCTCTCTCTGAAACACCTCCTAATAAACTTTAAACCTAATAAATAAAGACTTTAACCAACTACAGAAATAAATTCTCCCCTGTGAAGAATCTCAGGTGAACTGAATCTGTGACCATGGAGTAGGTGCTGCAGGGAGCACCGAGGAAGCAGGTGTGGGAATGTCACTTGTGGGTGGTGCTACAAGAACACCTAGAAGGGTTGCAGGGAACATTACCTGGGGGTGGGTAGCACTGCAGCAGTCTGAGGAGTTTGACTGACAGCCAAGGAGCTGGGACAAAGTAGTAAGTATAATCCTGAAGATCTGTTGATGCAGACGTCACAATCTGTAAAACAGGTGAGTGAGCAGCTGTCCTCAGACTCCACATGGACCTACAGGAAATCACACTGGCTGGGCAGTGGTGGGGCACACCTTTAATCCCAGCACTTGGGAGGCAGAGACAGGCAGATTTCTGAGTTCAAGGGCAGCCTGGTCTACAGAGTGAGTTCCAGGACAGCCAGAGATACACAGAGAAACCCTGTCTCGAAAAAAACAACAACAAAAACAAACAAACAAAAAAAAGGAAGGAAGGAAGGAAGGAAGGGAAGGAAGGAAGGAAGGGAAAAAAAACAAAAAAGAAAAAAAAGAAAAATCATACTGGCTCCCTGGGCCATACCTCTGAGAACAATAGTTTTCAGGTGTTAGGTATATCCAATACTGCCTCCTGTCTCCCCTCAAAGAGAAACTGGCATGGCCTCATAAACTCACACTGAAAGAGACTATGCACCCCCTTTAGGGACAGACACATTCAAAATGCTGCCAGCACAAGGTCTATGATGCCCTGAGGCACAGAAGACCAAGGCTGCTTCCAAGCAACAGACACAGCAACCATCCCTTAGTACTAGACACTGACACCTGAAGAAGGAATCGGTCTTTTTTTCATGGGCTGGAAAATAAACATTCTGACCCACATCCCAAAGGCCCTAGCCTGAGCCGGGCTGAGTATGCTGAGCCAGACAGCACTTGCTCTACTTACAATCTCTACCTCCTAATTCAACATGGCCCCAGCCTAGCTGTGACCACAACTGCCACAGCTATCTCATCAGCACACGGCCCCTGTCCTCTCCATCTCATTTTGTTTTGTTTTTTGAGACAGGGCTTCTCTGTGCTACAACCCCGGCTGTCCTGGAACTCACATTATAGACTGGACTAGCTTTGAACTCACAGAGATCCACCTACCTCTATCTCCCAAGTGCTAGGATTAAAGGCCTGCATTACCACGCCCAGCAGCTTGTTATTCCTTATTGTAGGGACTCAGGACTGTTCCCTCCCTAAAAGCGTAGCTGTGTATACCTTCAGCCATAAGTGAGCACATTCTAGAACGCTCATCCTGATGAGACAAGCCTTGACTCAGGTTGTAGACAGCCCTGCCACAGTAACAGAGTCGGGAAAGAACTAGACAGGGAAAGAAGTGGACAGTAAACAGCCAAGGCAGGCAAAAACAAGCCCCACACTATCTTTAGAAAATGCAGAGACAGGCCCAATGTGATGTGTCTCTCCTATGTGTACTTTCCAGCTCCATCTTGCTCAGAGGGAAACCTGCAGCTTTAAATGCAATTATTTACAACAGAAAGGCAAGGAAACTCTAACTGTTAACAGAGTAAGACAACAAGAAGCACCAACAGGAACAAAGTAGGGGGACACAATAGACAAGTCCAAGACAATCAAAAGTGTACACTTGGCAAGTCTTAGTGCAGTCAATAGCACACACCTCAGAGTGGGGACCAGAGGCCTAGACCGAGGCTCAGTGTTCAATTTCAACACTGCTTCCCATGGGGGGCGGGGGGAGGAAGGCAACAAAAAAAGTGGATTTTGCCCCTTGTGCAGATGAACAATGAAAAGATGCCCCACTTCATCACTAGGAAAATGCAGATCAAGACCGCAAGACACACCCTACACCTGTGATGAGACCACCAACAAAAGCAAGCACGCCTGCACACTAGCATGGTGGTGCACACCTATAATCCCAGCACGTGGGAAGGAGGGAGGCTCTCAAGTCCAGTGTAGGCTACAGAGCAAAACCTTGTCTCAAACAAAGGGAGGCTAGATAGGTGGGCAAGATGCCTCACAGCCTAACAACCTGAACCCACGTAGATGGGAAGAGTCAGAGTCAGCTCGGTGTTCAAGAGCAGTGCTGCTCTTCCAGGCGCCAAACTCAGCTCCCAGCATCCACACCAGGCAGCTCATAACTATCTGTAACTCCAGGGAACCTGATGCCTCTGTGCTGATGTGTACATACCCACGTGCAGACAGATACATAGTTAAAATAAAAATAAGTCCTTTTAAAAAATGCAAGAGAACCAACTCCTAAAGTTGTTGTCTCACCTCCATGAGTCATGATGTGCACACACACACCCAGTGAGACACTGGTGAGGATGTAGAAAAATTAGATTCTTTGTGTACTGTTGATGGAAATGTAAAATAGTGCGGGTGCTGTGCAAACAGTCTGTCAGTTCCTTTACAAAAATGAAATTAGCATATAATCCAGCAATTCTACTCCCAAAAGACAAAGAAGCGTCTAGAGGAGACATTTACATAGCCACATTTACAACAGCACTATCCACAGCAACCAAAATATGAAGTAGACCAAGGCTGAGGCATTAGCAAAATACATCTGAGGCCAAATTATTCATCCCTCAGAGCTGAAGAGATGGTTCGTGGTTAAGAGAACATA
Source organism: Grammomys surdaster (assembly GCF_004785775.1). Lineage (NCBI taxonomy): Eukaryota > Metazoa > Chordata > Mammalia > Rodentia > Muridae > Grammomys > Grammomys surdaster. Next base: position 879,479 of record NW_021620446.1, on the reverse strand, counting down.
CTGCTATTCCAGAGGACCTGAGTTGAGTTCCCAACAGCCATGTTTGGTGGCTCATAACTGCCTACAATTACAGTTGCTAGGGATCCATCTCTCTCTTTGGCCTCTATAACCATGTGTGCATACAAATGTACACACATACACACACAAGTAATAATAAATAATCTTAATAGGTAAAGATTATTCAGCCCTAGGAAGGAAAAAATATCTGAGAATTCTAACAACACAGGTGGACTCTAAGGCATTATGCTAAATAAAATAATACCATGTGAGTCTGCTTGTATAAGGTAGTCAGTGCTGTCAGAGTGAGAGACAGTCATGTAGAAGGTGCCAGGGACTGGTGAGAACAGGAGGGACATCATCAGTGTTTGATGAGGACAGTTTCAGGTTTGCAAGGTGAAAAGAGACATAGAAAGCCAGAGAGAAGGCCCAAACGGTTAATGTGCCTACAGTTAAGCCTACTGACCTGAGTTTGATCCATGGAGCCCACATGGAAGAAGAGAACTGACACCCACAAGCTGACCTTTGACTTCCACATGCATGCCATGACACACATGCTCACATGTATGCATGAATACATACATACTAAAAAACAAAGTTGAAGCAACAGACATAGCTTATGGATCTACGTATACCAATGAACTATACATTTTAAAAAGACTAATAGATTTTATGAATTATGTGTAATCCACAACACTAAAACTTTTATTTCTGAGATAGGGTCTCACTCTGTAGCCCTAGCTGTCCTTGAACTCACAGAGCTCTACCTGCCTCTGCCTCCCAAATTCTAAGATTAAAGTAGGTGCCACCAAACCTGGCCCAAAAAAAAAAAAAGTTTGTTTTTTCATTTAGTTACATAATATTATAATAAAGTCCAAATCGTAGACTAGTTACACAGCTCAGCAGTGGAGTGCTTACCTACCATATATGACATGAAGATTCAACCCCCTGCACCTCAAGAAAAGTAAAAAAATTTAAGCAATCACTGAGAATAGCATTTTAAACATCTGCTGATCTAAAGAAGACAACCCTTAAAATTGGTACTATATCTCAAATCCTTAAATTTTACAAAGCTCAAAAGTCTTCAGTCACTTTGTTTGCAAAGGACTTTGGGGATAGAGAGCAGAGACACAACTGACTTGTGTGAGACAACAGGTCTGGCAAAGCTCCAGAGAACAGGGTGGGGAGAGCAGGAACAGTTTCCAGTGTAGTCCAGTGTTGGGTTCCTCATAGCAGAACAGCGCCAGCTGTGCCACTTAGATGTGGCCTCAGAGCAGCTGGCTTCACAAGCAGGATTTAGCTTGCTGACCAAAGGAAGCTCAGCAACTTAAAGTCTCTGACCAGAAGGTTCTGCAAAACAGTCAATGGCCAGCACTGGCAATATACCTAGCCATGGAGAGAGGCCTGTCAGTTGAAGGCCAGTCTGGGTTACAAAGTGAAAGTCTGTCTCAAAGCAGCAAGAAAGCCAAACAGCATGTCACACCAACTACACACAGATCAAGGGAAGGCCATATATACCCACTACCTTTGAAGAACAGCAAAGGAGCATGTCACACCAACTACACACAGATCAAGGGAAGGCCATATATACCCACTACCTTTGAAGAACAGCAAAGGATAAGTGCTGGCAAATGGTATGTTCCAATCCAATGCAGCCAACAGTGTCAATCCATATGAATGCTTCCCAGGCTCAATGGATTACCAGAACATATCACAGCGACATGTAAGTCTAAGAGGCTAACTTAAGGACATTCAGACAAGTCCAGAACAGGGCAACACTGCTGCGGGTGTAACAACAACTACTGTAGAAGCCACTGAAGACCCTACAGCCTAAGCCATGCCAGCCCACACATGTAGACCATGAGACACCCTGGGCTGCTCAGAGCCAGTCACTGATGATCGCAAGCAGAAAAGAACAAAAGGCTTGAGAGAACAGGGATGACTACACTGCATTCCAGCTGCAGGATCAGAAAAGCAGCAACAGCTACTCCAAACAAAAGTGAAGGGTTTAAAACACACAAGGCTGCCAGAAAGACACATACAAAATAAACATGCCACACAGACCGCTAACAAAATCCAAGACACAAAGCCAGGGCCAGTCATTGCTGCAGTGAAAGTGAGTGGAGAGTACACCAGCCAGTTGAGTGTCTCCTTTAGGAGAGGGGACAAGAGAACACTTGGCAGTAGCAACTGTCCCTCAATGAGCACACTGGATAGGGCAGGGTGCTTCTCAATTAACAGAGAAACAAATATGTCAAGGACTGGCAGGGGCAAATTTTAATTTTATTAAGTAAATTAAATTAATGAATGTATATGGTGCATGCCGGAAGAGGGCATCAGATCCTATTATAGATGGTTGTGAGCCACCACGTGGTTGTTGGGAATTGAACTCAGGACTGTGGAAGAACAGCCAGTACTCTTAACCTGAGCCATCTCTCCAGCCCCAGGCAGGGGCAATTTTTATTCTGGAATTTACAGTTTGGGCCAAATACTCTGCTTCTAAATGTAAAGTAAGAATTCAGTCAAGCAATGAAAATCAAATCTACCCTGCTGTCTGCCCCCACCATGGACTTACTCTGCTCAGTCGAGAGACCGCTAGAGAGACAGAGGTCTTGAACTCCTCAGGATTCTTCTGGGCCAGTGTGGTGATAAGGCTAGTTGCAGCAGTCACTACACCCTGAAAGACAAAGACTCTAATCAGGAGGCCCACAGGTACCACAGATGACAGTACATATAAAGTACACCCTATGGTACATAACCACCTGGTCCCCAGGCCTGCTCCGACTGACCCATGAGGTTTACAAAACTGAGGCAGGACATACTGGCTCTTTCTGGGTCTAGCTTCTCTCTGGAAACTGGAAATCTAGTCCAACTTGGCCGTGGTACTTGCAGGTGAAGAAGGCTGCCACTGGGAAGTTTGAGAGTCTTATTTTCTGTTTGTCACCTGTGTACCTCTGTCCCCATCTACTCTAGTTGCCTTCAATCATTGTGCCCACTCTAGTGGAAGACAGAACTTTCCAACTTATTTGAATCTTCACAATCCTGCTGTATCTTAACTTAGATGAGACCCAGCCCCAGGGCGGGAGCCTGCTTCCCTGCAGAGTCCCCACAGACTGCCTGGGCTCAGATGGAAGCAGCCCAGACCCCAGTGCAGCATGGCAGGCCTCCACAAGACCTTAGGTCTAACCACTGTCCCAGGATAACAAATAGCTGTTTCCAGTACATATCTCTTGAAAGATTTTGGTTAAGTAAAGGAATCTCTAGCCTGGCAGTATGGCACATCTGTAATCACAGTATTTTAGTGGATGAGGCAGAAATGTTATTTCAAAGCTAGCCCTAGCTATATGGCAAGATACTGGTTCAAAACCAAAAGTAAACTTCATGAGGTTGGAAGTCAGGAGCTACTGGATTCCTAACATTTGGAATAGGCCAAATACACAAGAATACAGCTACTCAAGCTGTGTGCAAATACATAATTGTTGGCCAGTCATTTGTCATCCTTCCACATCCTGGTGTGTTAGTCTTCTGAGGTCTTACAGGAAGCACACTGTGGTACAGTAGCATATGGACTCAGGTACCCTCTGGCTCCGGGTGGATATAGGGCAACTCTAGCCTTTTATTCCCTCTCTAAATCTCTTCCCCAAAGATCTCAGTCCTGAGCTCTAGGTCATCTGCTCCACCTAACCCCCCGTTATGGACTTCCTCCCTACCATAATCCTCTACTGATGGCTTCTTGTACCTGATCTCATCACCAGGTCACTGGCCTTGGCCTTGGAATTATACACTGTTCTCAGAAGAGGCCACCAAGCTCACTTATATAAGCAGACATCTGACACCATAGAGACCCTAGGCATGAGGCTGGGAGAGCAGTGTCTCAGGCCTTCTACATTGGCAAAGCTGAACATGGGTTTGCAGCAGCTAAAAGGAGAGCATGCTGGGCTACTAAGGAAAGCCTGTGGTCTGAACGTGATGCCCTGACCTTTCCTACTTTGAACTAAGTTTCTGTCAGGAGGCAAGATGCAAGTAAATTAATGTAATGTAAAAAAGCAAAAGCAGCTGGGCGGTGGTGGTGCACGCCTTTAATCCCAGCACTTGGGAGGCAGAGGCAGGCGGATTTCTGAGTTTAAGGCTGGCCTGGTCTACAGAGTGAGTTCCAGGACAGCCAGGGCTACACAGAGAAACCCTGTCTCGAAAAACCAAAAAAAAAAAAAAAAAAAGCAACTAAGAAACTGGGGTCATAGCATCAGTATCCAAAGAAAGGCAGTGTCCTGGCACCAAAGACCCAGCCTTGCTATCTGGAAATGATTTGATGCCACAGCCAAACTGAATACAAACACTGTTCAATGCTTCTCACACACAGCTGGTTCACCTGCACACTGGTGTGACACCCAACTCTTACAGCCTCTGAAAACCTGGTTTAAGTCTGGCACAATATGACTATGAGAATCTTTATCTTTTTGAGCTGTGGATTTTTCAGCTATAAAACTGGGAAATTCTGACTATTTACAATTTACAAAGTCTATTAATGGTGAACTATCATTTATGTGATACAGATGATGGCTTCCAGCAACATCCTCTGACACCCCAGGTAGTACTTAAACTTCAGAGTCTAAGTGCTCAGGGACCACTCACAAAGCAGCATTACTGGCTCCCCTCCAGGCCTTCTGCTTTCTCTGCACTCCCTTCAAGATCTACTCCAACTATCTCAACAAGCACAAGAAGTCAAAACACAGGAACAGCTTGAATGGCTGTCATTCCACACTAAAATGTCCAATGCAAGCCCCATGTACTGCTGCCCAGATGTGCATCTAATAATCTTTTAACTTTACAGCAGATTTTCCCAGGGCTAGGGGTAACTATCTAACATACTTGCCTGACCCCAGCCAGATCATCAGATTTACTTGCTCAACAGTCTAAGCGGCAAAGGTCATGGTTCCACCCAGCTAAGCAGCCATACCCACCAAATCACAGACCTTTCAGTCTTCTATAAAATGGGTAATTTAATAAGACTTACACACTGGAGCTTAGCCAAAAGGTGGAATACACACATCATAGCACCCGACAAACATCATATAGGGACAAAGGAGCTGAGTGGGAATCACCCTGCTAGATGGAATCCCTGGGGAACTGCCTTGCTACAGAGAGATGCTACAGGAGACAGTGCATCACCTTCATCATCCTGAAACTCTTGATGGACCACTTCTACAGTGCTCTCCTGAAAAGGTTACTGGGTGATTAAGAACAGAATGAAACTCAGATACTTACCAAGTGCTGGTCATTGAGGAGGTGTACCACACGGGATGTCCAGTCGCCCATGGGAACTAGGTCAGGTGATGTCCTGTACAGGCGCAACAAGCACAGGGCTGCACTCTGCTTCACACTATCCATGGTATCTCTAGAAAACAGACATCATCAGTCACTGAGGAGAATGGTGGCTTCTCAAGGTACCACAAGCTAAGCCAAGCAGAGAATGGAGCTGTGTGGGGAGCATATGAGGTTCACCAGGAGACCAGGAAGGCCTACACAGCTCAACATGCTAGACCTTCACAGTGACTCTGAAGGACACATTTCAAGCAAGACACTAACCCACAGGCAAAAGCCTGCAGTATTTGTTGTCTGGCTTCCAAAGGCATCAAATTCTCATGTCCCTCCCGAACACTGAATACAAGTGGAGGATAGAAGCAAGTCATGTCAATGATGCTCCTCTCTGAACCACAGGATTACCCCAACCCCACCCAAGTTCCTTACAACAGGAACAGATTAGAGGCCTGAAATACGAGTTTCTTCTCTTGCCTACAAAATGTGTCCTGCTCCCCACATTTCACCCTGCTCCACTATGCTGAGGAAGTAGGCTCAAGTTGTCTTGTGCTGGTGAGAAGTGGGTCTCTTTTGTTTTGGATCTTTGATGTTATTTGATACAGGGTATCATCAGGTATCATACACTCATCTCATTCCATTCTCCTGTCTCAACCTCCTGAATGCTAAGACTACAAGTATAAGTCATCATGCCCAAATCTAACTATAAAGTCTTAAGAAAAAGCACGCTGTGTCCTGGCCCAGCCTGCAGCTTCACATCAGCACCTACATGCAGTCGCTGTGCTCCCTTCTTCACCTCACACACACACCTCACAACACCCCCCTCACACACACACCTCACACACACACACACCTCACATACAGCTGCTGCCTTCCAGCCAAAGTGTGCATTCGAGGCCCTGAGGCAGCCTCTGGTGCCAGGGAATGCTGTCCCCTCTCTCTCTCTTCCCCTTCCAAGGCCACACAGGCCAGAAGAACAAAGCTGTAGGTGAGTGCAGACACCAAGCAGGGGGGCAGCTGTTTTACTGCTCTGTTGAAGACAGGAGCTCTGGGGGGCTCCTTCACCCTACTAGACCCTGCCAAAAAGTAGGAAAGAGGCTAGGTATGATGACACATGTCTTTAATACTGGCACTCAGGGGGTAATAATCTGTGAGTTCCAGGAAAACAGGGGGCTACAGACTGAGAACCTCTTTCAAAAACAGTCAAAGGAACAAATAGTGGAGGGAAAACAAAACAAACAAGCTGACCAAAAGATGATAGTTGGAGGAAGCCTTGTCAGAACATCCCCATGGGAACCAACTGGAAAGCCAGCCATAATGGTGCATGCCTTTAATCTCAGAACTTGAAAGACAGAGGCAGGCAGATCTCTGTGACTCTGAGGCCAGCCTGGTCTTCATAGTAAGATCTAGGGACAGCCAAAGCTCCATAGCGAAACTTTGTGTCAGGAGGGGTGTGTGTAGAGAACCAGCTGGAATCCTTAAGGCACTAAGGTGGGAACTATACCAGTGGTGAGAAGAGAAGGGCTTGTGGACCAGGAGGCTGAACCAGGAGGCTGAACCAGGAGGCCATCTCCTCTTGTTTCCAGGCTGATGTTAACAGACAGCTCAGAGAAAAGGAGCAAGCACCTGCCATCCCAGAGGTAAGGACATAGAGCACCTTCATAAACCCACTGGGCCCAGAGCAGCTCCAGCTGTCGAAGGTATTCTTTCTGATCCTCTACTGTGTCTGAGGTACCAACGTCACCACCCTCCCCAGCCTGACATCCTGACTGCTGACGGGACCACTCCACCATCTACAGCCACTGGCCTCCCATCTCAGGCGCCACACTAACCAGCACCTTTCAACCATGGTTCTCAGATACCACTCACAGAATTAACTTGTGCTCGGTGGGGTGCATGGTAAGCTCTGCCCATCAACTGTTCCTATAGTCAAACATGCTCTAAATGGCAGATACCACTTGTCTCCTGCTAAAGAACCTTTACGCAGCACTGGGCCTTGTGGTCACTCTCATGTACTCTTGTGTAGTTCAGGAAACATTCCTGTTCCTCCAATGTTTTTCGAGGATCACCCTGTGTGTACTTCATTAGACCAGCCCTTCTGGCAATGCCAGAAGGCAGCAATGTAACAGAGACATCTGAGCCAGGATTCCTGACGGAGCACAGCAGGCTACACTCAGGTGTCCTATCACAGGACTTCATAGTGACCACTAGAGAACATGGCCAGGGAGGCCTTGTTAGGAGCTCACACTTGCATCCTGCCCAACTTCCTTCCTCTCTGGTCTGAACTCTAGCCTTTCCTCTATCCCAACATCCATTGTGAACTCCTACCTCAAATACTCCAGTATTCTCTAAGATTTCTGCTTACAGTCTACAATAATAAGCCTTTGAATTTCCCACTGCCACTCAGCTCTGTAATGCTTCTTTCTCTTCAACAATATCCTGTGGCCCACATCTATATTTTAACCTGTTTCCACAGGACAGTTCCCTCCAGTCTGGTTCCGCTACAGGCCTGTGCTTCACATTGCTCAAGGTTGAGGTGCCAGGGCTAGCTTAAAGCTCCTGCACCAGAGCACAGTGAGAGACCTACAGTGTTCTCTGCTTTGTGCCTGTGCCATGCATAGGACACTTGTAGCATCTTTGGCCTCTGCCTACTAGATGACCGGGGTAGGCACCTATGAAAATGGTAAATTCACCAAGTCTTTATTCTGTGTCAGCCCCCCCATACTCCCCCCCAATAGCTGACTATGTAGAGAATGTAGGCTAGCTCTGGCCTACCTATATTCCAGCTTCATAGTAACAGAGTGCTGCAGCCATTGCTCCCAGGGCCTTGACATCCTGTTCAGGTCATTAACAATTGCGCTATCTTGTCTCCTGGACCATGATGAATGTAACCACTATGTCTGTGGACTGGCTACACAACAGCATAAAGCACATGACAAGACAAAAGATGGCCATGACTCTGCCAACCCTGAGGCCCAAAAAAGCCCAGGACTGCTTCAAACTCTTCCAGAACAACCCCTTAATACCACTTGACAGCTCTCCAAAGGAACTGAGGGGAAAAATGATGAAGAATCCTCAATATACAAGGGCTTGGCCTTTGCTCCAATGCTTCTGGGCAGAGATTAGACTCAGGGTTATACCAAACAACTTTGTTTCTTTGTAGTCCTTTCTAGGCTAGCAGGCTAAGAAGGGTTTTCTTCTATGATTAGGTTTCAGTGATCACAGGGAGAGAATCTGTGACTCTGAGCTCTATAGCAGGGTTCCCTGACATCCCTCACTACACAGAGTGGAGTGTGTTTAGAAGTGCTGCCCACCCAAAAAACCCAGATACATACCCTGCCACAAGGATCTTGGGGATCTCTCCGGCAAAGGCCTCCGCCATCTCACGGCTACCCACATTGGCAATGCAGTGCAGGGCAAGGCCCATAAACGTAGGGTTGCGGCTGGCCAGGTCATTCTTGATGGCATTGTTAATCAGCCGGATCAGTTCACTGTTCGAGTTCACCAATACAGAGATGAAAAGGTAGCCCTGTATTTCCAGAAGGCAGGGACAAAAAGCTTATGACAAGACGCCTAAACACACAATGCAGAGAAGGAAGCCTGGAAAGCCTCTAGTACCATCTCAATGGGTGCCACAGAGACTCGTCCCTGAAGACAGCCTACATTTGGACAATGTACCAGTGAACAACACTTTTGTACCATCCAGCCCTGATGCAGCATTCCCACTAAAATATATGCAAAGTCAGAGGCACAAGGAAACCAAACCACTTAGTCCTTCCCCAAATCTCATTTCCTCTCAGTTGCTCACACATCTGTGTTCAGATGCCACCCCATCTTCATGTCAGGATAGGAGGGGGCTGTCATGGCAAGAACCAAGCCTGGCACCACTCACTAACGAATATGTGTATCTGTCTAAAATCTAGTTTACTGCTAGCCACTCCTCTCTCAGGTTTATCCCCATTGTCACCTCACTATCGCCATTCTATCACTTACAAGGAGAGGATGTGGAGCCTGAAAATAGAAAAGGCTAATTTTCATAACAAAAAATCCTAAGATATTTGGCTTATTTTTTAATTTCTGTAAGTTAAATTTTTAACCAAAAGAGAAAGCTGTTGCCAGGCAGTGGTGGCGCACACCTTTAATCCCAGCACTTGGGAGGCAGAGGCAGGCGGATTTCTGAGTTCAAGGCTAGCCTGGTCTACAGAGTGTTCCAGGACAGCCAGGGCTACACATAGAAATCCTGTCTTGAAAAAACCAGAGAGAGAGAGACAGAGAGAGACAGAGAGAGACAGAGAGAGAGAGAGAGAGAGAGAGAGAGAGAGAGAGAGAGAGACAGAGACAGAGAGAGACAGAGAGAGAGAGAGAGAGAGAGAGACAGACAGACAGACAAAGACACAGAGAGAGAGAGAGACAGAGACAGCGCTGTTATTGACAGACAAACAGCCTTACTATAACAGAATGCAGAGCTGAAACTCCAAACCTAAGCAAGTCTCAGCAGCCTGCAAAGAAGAGACAGCACCTTCTCTGGCTTTATTTCTTGCCCCTATGAGCATAGGTCCTGTTTCAAGCAGTCATGCAAAAGTCATTGCTGGCACTGTACTTACTAACAAGGCCCTGTGAAAAGAAGACACTAAGGCTGTGGCGAACAGACACAGATGTGTGAGCAAAGAGAATCTACCAGCCTAAGCCAACAGAAAGCAGCAGTGGGAAGAGAGCCACCCCATCAAAGTCCATCCTGGGCACTACTGTTCCTCAGAAGCAAAGAACTAGGTTGGGATGGGCATGGCTACAAGGAATCAGCACCAGGCAGTAACACAGACCAGAGGCACAGGTGCTTGGTATGCAACAGAGAGGAAGGAGGAGTCTGCAAACTGCACACAGGCCATACAGCCCTGCCCCTCAACCATACTCACAATCTGCTTTTCCGTGTATCTGTTTGAGCTCAGAAGATTCACAGCTTCCATGTGTCCAAAGTCAATATCATGACCAAGGAGAAAGATGAAAAGCAACTTGCAGACATACTTCTTTTTACTGTAGCCATCAAGAGCCTTGTCACCTACAGAAAAGTCGAATAAAAAGTTTACATCTAGTAGTCAAGGTGAGGAAGGCAGAGAACTGTGTAGTACAGTAGCAGATTGTAGTAAAAGCCTCAAAGAGGGCACAGGCCTCCAGCCAGACATGCAGCTACACACACAGGTAGAGCAGCTATTATACTTGGTAAGTGTGGCACACACCACTATCCAGAATACATGGCAGTCAGTGCTCTGTAGCCAAAAAGACCTGCTAGTGCCTGTTTGCCAGTGGGGCCTTGACCTCTCTCAACCTGCCTTGTCCCCAAAAGCCCTAAAGAGATAGATCTGCAAGCTCTGCACAAGTCATCAAGCTAATCCTTTAAACAAGCTTATTGCCTTAGGCAGATACTTACTATAAATTATCTTCCATTTCACAACAGTTATAGGGCAAATCACCTAGCCATAAAACCACACACAGTCCAGAAACTGTGGCATGGCTAAACTCCCTCTTAATCACAGCAAAGCAGGTTCAACATGAGACTTACTATACAGCACAAAGCTCCACGTCTAACCAAGAGCCATCAGCACTGGCACGCCATTTAAAGCACAGGAATACTCCTGAGCCATCCTGCAGCAGTAAGGAGGGGATGCTCACACATACTCTTCTCCCTAGGCTGGGTCTTCTGGTGACACCAAGTCAGTAGAAAGTATGTACGGTCTAAATTGCCATCCAAGAGGCTTCACCCAGGGACTGATAGAAACAGACTCAGGAATCCAGAGCCAAACATTAGGCAGAGCTTAGGGAATCCTGAGAAGAGGGGGAGGAAGGACTGTAGGAGCCAGTGGGGGTCAAGGACACCACAAGAAAATGCATCGAATCAACCAATCTGAGCCCATAGGGGTTCAGAGTGTCTGAACTGCCCATCATGAGCCTGCATGGGACTAGTGAGGCTCTCTGAATATATGTAACAGTTGTGTAGTTTGGTCTTCTGGCACAGGAGCTGTCTCTGACTCTGTTGCCTGCCCTTAAGAGCCTTTCCCCCTACTGGGTTGCCTCGTCTAGCCTTAAGAGAAAAGAAAATAAATGCCTAGTTTTACTGCAACTTGATATGCCATGGCTGGTTAACATCCATGAAGGCCAGCCCTTTTCTGAAAGAAAATGGAGGAAGAGTCATTGTGAGTCTTGGGGTGCGGCTGGGAGAAAAGGAGAGAGGGGAAACTGTAGTTGGAATATAGAATAAATAAAATGAAAATAAAAATATGTATTGTCAGAAAGATAATAAATATTATATCTGAATATAAACATAAATATAATTTAAATATGTGGTCTAAAGGATGTGACTGGTCAAGACTATCACAGCAACACTATCCTTCTGCTGGTTAAGGGATGAGCAGTGGCATCTCTGTGGACAGACCTACTGACCTCTCACAGGGATGTCCAGAACAAACACCCCACATGTTGGGCAAAGACCAACCCAAAGTGGGCTTGTAGAGCTCCTGAGAAATCACCCCTCCTTTCTAGCAGCAGAACAACATCTCCAACTCAGATGCTAATAGAACATCTATCTGGCTGCACCTCCTACTTACCTACTTACTGCTATCTTCACGCTATGTGTGCATGGCATGAGTAGCAGGGAGACAGAGCAGGCAGAGCTCTGGGAATCTGAGGGCAGACTGGTCTACATGGTGGGTTCCTGCCCAGTAAGGGGTAAGACTCCATCTCAAGAAAGTAAGGTTATTATTCAAAAAGTTAAAAAAAAATTATCAGGATACAGTGGTTTAAAACACTTGCTTAGCACACATGTGCTTTTGGGTTCTACCCCCATCAAAAAGGAAAAAAAGCTAAATTAATGTATTCCAAGGTATAGCCCAAAAGAATGTAAATTAGAAAGTTAAACGTGATGATATAAGACTGTTATCCCAGAACTCAGGAGATGAAGGCAGGAAATTCAAGGCCAGCCTCAGCTGTAGGCCATCCTACATATAGCAAGACTGGGAACAGTGAAATATCAGCAGGTAAAAGCATCTAATGCAAGCCCTGACAACCTGAGTTCAACCCCTGGATACCACAGAGTGGAAGGAGAGAACTGACAGGAACAGGCTGCCCTTGGACCTCCACTGTAGCATACAGAGAACGAGACAGTTTAAGCCAATGAGAGATTTGCATATAAAATATGAACGAACAGGATCTCAGAGAGCAAACTGAGTTACCCACACTAAGGATGGGGCTGGAGAGACAGCCCAGGAGTTATGAGCATGCACTATTCTTTCAGAGGACCAGAGTTCAGTTCCCAGCACCACATCAGGCAGCTCACAACTACCTGTAACTCTGGCTCTAGAGGGACCCAACATCTTTAGTCCCTGTGGGCACCTGCACTCATGTGCATACCCACATACAAACCACACACACACACACACACTCTTAAACTTTTTCAAAAAGCCACTGAGGATGTGCTAACCACTGACTGGTGGTGAGTGTGACCTGGACAGAAGATGGAAGAGCTGCAGGAAAGAAATTGGTCAAAATCTAGCAAGGCAATGAACAAGTATGTACTCATTCATAGAATCTAACGCAAAACCAAAAATAAAGGTTAACGAAATCTTGCAGAGGATAACCTTGCAATTCTCATCTGCCTTTACTTCCTGAGTGCTGGGATAATAGGTGAGCACCACCAAACCTAGTTTTACGTAGTGCTAGGAATCAGGGATGAGACTTTGTTTGAGCCAGAAATGCACTCTAGCAACAGCCCCAAAGCTCCTGCCCCAAATCTACCAACATCTTAAACAGACTTCCTGTGGTGGGACCCAGTGGATAAATACCACTGTACCAGCTGAGTTCTAATCACAGACTTATATCATAGACTTAGAATATGCAGCTTATAAAGTCAGAGCCTACATCTCCGGGGCTGTAGCTCATATGGGCGTGGGTCCTGTTTGGTTGAGTTGTGGTCCTCCATGGTGGGCCCCAAGTATGAGAGGAAGTCCATGGTTTTAAAAGGTTTGTTGTCATGGTAGAAAGTGGATGAAGCTGTACCCTGTGTCCTCAGGGCAGGCCTGAGGTTAAATACCTTTTGTGAGTAGGAGGAGGAAGGTCTGGGAAGGAATACGCAGTCTGGCCTTTAGGTAACTCATGAATATGGAGATCTCTTGAGGCTCTGTGGCCTGTAGTCACACCCTCTACCTGTGCTACCTGTGCTACCTGTGCTATATGACCTAAGGCCACAAACCTTTCTTTGGGAGGGGCTGTGGATAAGTGAAAGGAACCAGGGCCCAGGAACAAGGCCAAACATCTACACCCCATTATGGTATTATCCGGGGTTCGAGGCCTGTGCTCGACCAGGTACCAGCTGCCTCTCACAGTCCACCGCTCCACATACATCCGCACATTGTCACTGCTAGGAGATAATCTTAACCACTAGAATGCTCTATATTCCATACTAGAGAGTAAAATGTTAAATCTTAAAAGTACCACAATGTCAACTAACGTAAGAAAATCCAAGCCAGACATGGTGATGCACTCCTTTAATCCCAGCACTCAGGACAGCAGAGGCAGATGAATTTCTGTAGGTTCTAGGCCATCCTAACTCCTCATCCAGACTTTTCAAATGTTTTTATTCATTTTGTTTACAGAAGGAACAGTATGTATAGCTGTGTACAGTGGGAGGCTACAATAAGAATGATGTCTTAACGATTCCACAATTCCAGTAACTCATTCTCAGGCATCTACAGCTGTGGACTTCTTCATGAATCCCCGGCTTATCCACGCACAATTGTGGTTTGCAACACCAGATAAGTGGTTTGGTATTTCTGCCTGTTTGTTTCACATGTGCATCTTTTTGGAAGGTGATGAGTGAGACAAGGCCCCATTCTATATCCCAGGCTTGCCTGGGACTCACTATGTAGCCCAGGATGACCTTGAACTTATAGCAATTTCTTTATGGCACAGTGGCATGCCTGTAATTCTAGCACTTGGTAAGAGCCAACAGGCAAGAGGATCTAAGTTCAAGATCAGCTTCGGCCATAGCAAGTTTAAGGCTATCCTAGACTATGAGACAATGTCTAATAAAAAAAATTTAATTAAAATATTTTAAAGATGTCCTTCCTTTCTGCTGGGTGCTAGCTATTTGCTGTCAAAACGGGTGAATTCATGAAACCCGTGAAAGTGGTCCTGGCTGTACACTACTCCAGACTCAAAGCTGTTGTTGTAAAGAACATTGATGACAGCACCTCAGACTGCCCTCACAGCAACGCCTTGGTGGATAAAATTCACCACTCTCCCTGAAAACTGACAGCTGATATGGACAAGAAAAAAAAAATCACCAAAAGATCAAAAATCAAGTCCTAAAGCTGGAGATATGGTTTAGTGGTTAAGATCACTAGCTACTTTTCCAGAAGTCCTGAGTTCAATACCCAACACTCACATGGTGACTCACAACCATTTATAACAGGATCTGACGCCCTCTTCTGTCATGCTGGTGTACATGAAAATAGAGCACTCATCCAAATGTAAATAAATAAATTAAAAAAAAAAAAAAAAAAAAAAAAAAAAAACAAGTGAAATCACCTCATGCCCACAACGTACTCTGTTGATATTCCCCTGGACAAAACTTGACAACACAGATGCCAGCTCTAAACACAAAGTCAGGCGGGAGGCCAAACTCAAGTATGAGGAATAATACAAGACAGAGAAGAACAAATGGTTTTTCTAGAAGCTTTGCTTTGGGGCATATTTTTGTTTCCTTTTTTTTTTTTTGTATAAAAAAAAAAAAAGATCCTCAAATGGCAACACTCTGAAGGCAGAGGCAGGTGAATCTCTGAGTGTGAGTCCAGCCTGGTCTACAGAGGGAATTCCAGAACAGCTAGAGCTACACAAAAAAAACCCTGTCTCAAAACAACAACAACAACAACAACAACCGATTACATGTCTATCCAACAGGGGGCCATTGTATTTAAGTCGACCTACTACTCAATGTTATAACTTTTGAGATGGCCAAGTCTAAACTAAAAGAGCTGGAAATAGCTCATTGGTAGAATGTTTGTTTAACATGCAAGAAGACCTGGGCTTGATCACCAGCACCACAGAAACCAAGTGTGGTAGAAACCATCTATAACCTCAGAACTAGGGTGGTGGATGTAGGAGGATCAGAAGTTCAAAATCAATCTCCATGATATCAGATATTCTAGACTAGCCTAGTCCATGGAAGACTCTACCTAAGTCTTCATTAAACTTTTGTATAACTTGACATCAATCATTCAGTAAATTTAGACTGCCATAAAAAAAAAAAAACAAGATAAAGATTCAACTCTCCAGTGTTCACTCCTCACATTTTATTGTGTTTTATCTGCTTGCTATCAAGGACTTAATTTCTACATAGACTTTAAACGCCACAAAATATTGCCACATACAATGACCATTTAAAATTACTACCCAGCATCCTGTCTTATCATTCATTTCTGTATAATTGACCTTGTACCTGGAATCATGAGTCTGCAAAAGTTCCTCTATCAGAGAATGGCCTACTGTTAAGAAATTCTTCGGGGCTGGAGAGGTAACTCAGCGGTTAAGAGCACTGACTGCTCTTCCAGAGGTCCTGAGTTCAACTCCCAGCAACCACATGGTGGCTCATAACCATCTGTAATGAAATCTGGTGCCCTCTTCTGACATGCAGACATACATGCAGGCAGAACACTATGTATAAAATAATAAATAAATCTTTAAAAAAAAAGAAAAAGAAAAGATATTCTTCCAGTTTTGTTTTTAAAACATCTTATTAAGCTTTATTATAATTACTACTTTACTACTATAGGGTTTTGGACAGGCTATTTTTTAAGACTTGCTGCTGTATAGACCAGGCTGGCCACAAACTCAGAGAGATCTACTTGTCTATACCTCCCAAGTGCTGAGATTAAAGTTGTGTGCCAGCCATGTACATTCAATGCCTGAAGAGGATCCCCTGAAACTGGAATTACAGATGGTTGTGAACAACCATGTGGGTGCTGGGAATCCAATTAAACCCAGGTCCTCTGGAAGAACAAGACAGTGTTCTTATCACTGAGCCATCTCTCCAGCCCTGGATTGTTTGTTTGTTTTTTGACAAGGTCTCATTATAACTCCCAGACTGATCTTAAACTGGGAATTCTCCTTCCCCAGCCTCCAAAACTTTCCAAGTGTTTCTACATACAAGCTCGCACTTGCTCTCTTCTCTTACTCACTCCTTCCCTCCCTCTCCCCCTTCGTTGTTTTTTTAATTCTCTTTTTCCTTGATGGTTTTTTTTTCTTGAATAAGACATTTTTCCCAGAGTCACTCCCAGAGCGGACTTCCTCACTATCTGGACTTTGTATCCTTCTTCCTGCTCCCTGCTTCCTGCTCAAAAGGTGCCAGCCTTGCACAGCTGTGAAGACAGAGCCTCCCTCCACCCCTCAATGCCCAGTGCGCCAGTCTTTGAGCCTACACATTGATTACTAACATACTCAGGATAAATTTGCTTTTATATAGTCTGTGTTTGTTCCAGATTATTCTTAGTTCTCTAAAGCTCACCACACACCCCACCTTCTCTCCAAGACACCAAGCAACAGTCCAGGTTTCAGCTTTCGTCTGTGCCTTCCATCATCTATACACCCCATCTTTTCCTCCCTGTGAGCGACAGTTCTCATCCGCCCAGCCTTTCAGAACACCAAAGTTTTCTTAAACTTCCTCTATCACCTCAGTCATCTGTCGTATCTTCATTCAAGTCACCCCAACTGTCCTTATTTCAAAGTCTGTTGTTCTCACTTCTGACACTTTCTACGTTTCCTACTGGGTTTGTCTTTTATACCTTTAAATGCTGTAACATGAACCTGAGTTACAAGTCTTCATGATATGTCTCCTGGGCCTCTGTGGGCTCTGGCTCACAGGGTCTCATTTCTCTGAGCACTCCTGTCCCTCTCTGACCACATACTGCAGCAGTGTATTTAAACCAACTGCATTCAAGATCAGGGAGACAACACTTTCCTACCAGAGGGACTGATGCTCCTCACCACAACCCAGGTCTAATTGTGAGGCTGTACACAGTGCCATGTGCCAAGAAAACCCAGCAGCTGTGTGAGAGAGGTGTGGGCCCAATCCCCAGAGCTGTAGGGGATTGGTATGATGTAAAAGAGGATGTCCAATCAGGTAGGATCCGGACTGTCTTAGTCAGGGTTTCTATTTCTGCACAAAACAACATGACCAAGAAGCAAGTTGGGGAGGGAAGGGTTTATTCAGTTTACACTTCCACACTGCTGTTCATCACCAAAGGAAGTCAGGACTGGAACTCAAGCAGGTCAGGAAGCAGGAGCTGATGCAGAGGCCATGGAGGGATGTTACTTACTGGCTTGCTTCCCTGGCTTGCTCAGCTTGCTTTCTTATAAAACCCAAGACTACCAGCCCAGGGATGGCACCACCCACAAGGGGCCCTCCCACCCTTGATCACTGATTGAGAAAATGCCTTACAGCTGGATCTCATGGAGGCAGTTCCTCAACTGAGGCTTCTTTCTCTGTGATAACACCAGCTTGTGTCACGTTGACACAGAAAACCAGCCAGTACATGGACTTTGGCTTTTATCCCTCTACACAGGGATCCATTCTGAACCAGGTAAAAAAGAGTTATATCCTACAAGTGTCTGAATCCGCTAGCCTTTGCCTATCAGATGTCAGCCATAGCCCACTGCCAGCTGATAAGCAATATGCTTTACTTGGAAGACAACATCATTCCAACTAATGGCCATGGCTCTAAGGCCCTTAGAGCCATCAAACCATAGCTCCATCTTGAAGTGGAAATCTCTGGTTTCTTTGGAGATTCAGTTGTGTCATGTGATGCTTTTCTGGAAGCTGTCTTATGAGAGGATGTTTTCCTGAAGCACACATGTGAGAGGATGTTTTGCTGAGGCAGACACTTGAGAGGACACGTGATGTTTGAAAAGAATTTAAGTATAACTGACAGACAGTGAACAGAGCTCTTGCATTGGCTTTTCCTTGCAATGCTTCACTGATCTTTGCTGAAGCTCCTCTTGCTTTGTCTTGCAACTCTTTGCTGGTCTTTGCTGATCTTTGCCTGTCGTGACTTTGTAGAGATGAACACTCCAAAGAACTTCTTGTGGTATTCCAGCTGCTTCTTGGCGCTTCCACAGACTCATGCCAATATGGCAGAGCCTCGTGGTTTCTTCTGGATTAATGGAGCTGCTGCTACCAAGTTATGTTTGGTATTTGTTAATTGGGCTGGAGTGTTGTTACTAACTTTGGTATTTTGGATTAAATCGCCCCAAAGAACTACCTTTAAGCAGGTCCACAATCTCCGTTCCTGTTACCTTCTTTTTCCCTACCTCTGGTAGGTGGGCTAGAAGGGAGGTTGAAGTGTTTACAAACCCTTATTAAAGTAGGTTTTGAAAAATCTAAGCCTATACCATCTGGACTCCCTTTCTCAGATCAGTAAGGTAAAGGCACCAACAGTGCTGCCCCTGGCCTCACGAGCAAGCCATGGCCTTCTCCTGGGTGGCCTGAGAATGTTTCCTTTCTCATGACATTCTGATGCTCTCAGGAGGTCTTGGAACTGTCTACTCCCCAGCTGACACCAGTGGCAGGACTGGTCTTGGACTCATCTACTGCAGTCTTCCAGGCAGCGCAGACCTAAGACAACTGGACTCTAACCAGAGCAGACAACAGAGCTACAAGTTCACCAACAACAGATAATGAACGGATCACTGACGCACTCCTTCAACGGCCAACTCTGCTCAGCAGCCGGCCCTGGCCAGTGCACAGAAGAGACTTCCTTCCTACACAGAACAGCTTAGCTTCATAAGACTTCCTAGCTCTACGACACTCACATAGATGTTTGTAGAATGGATCATTTAACACCTCCCTTGACTTGGTGGGGGATGAGGGGGGCATGCTAGGAATCAAATCTAGGGCTTTGTACTTATCAGGGGAACATTTTACCAATAAGATATATCCCTAGCTAAAGTCCTTAACCTTTTTTTTTAACATTTGTTAATTTTGTGTTTATGTGTGTGCAACGAGGGGAGGATGCATGCCAGGTGTACATGTGGAAGTCAGAGGACAACTTTCAAAAGTTGGTTCTTTCCCTCTACGATGTGGGTTCCAGAGATGGCTGTGAGACTAGGGAGGTGCCCTAAATCAATGAGCCATCTCCCAGGCCCCAGAGTTCTTAATCTTTAACATGTATGTATGTATGTATGTATGTATGTATGTATATATGTATGTATAATATATATACAAATTAGATTATTGCTTTTTAAAGATTTACTTATTTATTTATTTATTATGTGCACAGTAGTCTGCTTTCATGTATGCCTATAGACCAAAAGAGGGCACCAGATCTTATTATAGATGGTTATAAGCCACCATGTGGTTGCTGGGAACTGAACTCAGGACCTCTGGAATAGCAGCCAACACTCTTAACTTCTCAGCCATCTCTCCAGCCCCAGATTATTGTTCTTAAAACAAATAAAAATATCAACATTTGGGGCTGGAAAGATATCTTTGTGCTTAAGAACATAGGCTGCTCTTTCAGAGGACCAAAGTTTGAGTCCCAGCACCCACATGACAGCTCATAACCATCTGTAACTCCAGTTCTGAGGGATCTGATGCCCCTCTTTTGGCCTCTGTGGGCACCAGGCATACAAATGTTACAGAAATATACATGCCGGCAGAATACCCGTACACACAGGATAAAATATTTTTTCTTATTTCAACATTCAAATGTGATTCTTTCTACTTTGAAAATCACAAACTCTGTATAATCATATAGATTAAAATATATTGGGTGCTCATCTTTTATCAAGTAAGCAATATGTATTCCTTATATAACACAGAATAGCAGACATAGGCCCTTTACAGTGAGGGTCCAGAGCTGCCAGCATGTAGAAGCTGGACTGGTGGCTGTGTCCAACTCTGCTCAAGGTTGCCTGAGCCTGAGCAGGGGTGGCATAAGACCCCAGCGGCAGGCCAGACTCCACAGCTGCCCAGTGGGTTACAGGAGACTATGAGTCAGTATCTTCACCCAGGGCCTCCCTTCCCATTACAGTGCACTGGTATCCTCTGTAAATTTTCAGCATTGCAACCCCATTACGGGGTCTGCATCTGGAGAACCAACCATTCGCATTCCCAGCCTGCAGAGAAACAAATGGGCAGCCCCCTTCTTACAGAGCAGTGAGTGAGAGACTACCAAAAACAAGTCATAGGACAGTCATTACACTTCAAGTTCAGCGTCAGGACTTTCAGAGGCCTGCTTTAAAATACCCAAACTTAACTTTCTGCCAGCTCAACAGCAAATACTCTAATAATTTAAATTCCACTAGTTTTCTAACTGCCTGACCATCGGGGAAATCCACTTTCAAGGCCCCAGTAACCCATCGGGAGATCTAGGAGACCATAAGGCTAACTCTCCTGACCACTCACCTCCTCTCAGGGCGAACCCAAGCTTCCCCTCTACTTATCATTCCTAGGAAACTCCAGCTGTTCTCATAGCTCTCATGATACGCTCAGTTTAAAGGGTTAGCCCTAGTGCCCACATGCAGATTCTAAGCCGGTGCTGAGCAGGGCTGAGCAGTGCTTCAAGGCAGGAGTGCTCAGCAGAGCACACACCTTTTTTAGTACAGTACCTGTAAAGACAGGCCTCTGCCTTCACCCGACAGGGCAGATACACTGGAGTTATGACGAACACTTCAGATAAACAAGTACAAGGACGTTTGTGTATTCAACAGACTTCGCACCCTGTCAAAGCTGCTGCTCCTCAGCACAGCACTGAGCAGCACTTTCCGGACAGCACAGAGTCAGTATTATTTCCAGCCCCAGGGAAAGGTCTAAGTAAAAGCTAGGAAGGGGCTGCCCAACCAACTCAACACAAGTGCTCTCACAACCTGCATCCCTCATGGCTGGATTTACTAGACTAAGAACTGGATCTGTTTTAGGAGGTTGCTTTTTGTTTGTTTGTAAGTTAAAAAGACTGTTTCTGTACTTATTACTTTTCTGATGGTAAAGCAACTTTAGGAGGGTTTATTTAGGCTCATAGCGCAAGAGTGAGGATATGGTGAAGACATCAGCTGCAGGAACTTGAGGCAGCTGGTCACATCCAGTCAGAAAACAAAAGAGAGATGAACTCAAGGACTACGGCTCACTTCTCTCCCACATACACTGCGGATGAGCAGGGCTCACAGGGCCAAGCTGGGAGCGTCCTGGGGGCTGGAGATGTGCTCGGCTTACTTTCTCCGTTTAATTCAGACAGGACACCCCACCCCCCAGCCCACAGAACGGTACTACACACATTTAGGGTGTCTTCCTACTTCAATGAACATAATGTAGACAATTCCTCAGAGACATGTCCAGATGGATTCCAGATCGCATTAGGTTGACAATGAAGATTAACAATCATTACAGGGCTTTTAGTAGGTTGTAGAAAAGGGTAGCACTTACCTTTAAATTTTGATCTAATATTTGCCAATTCCTTGTTTATCCTCTTTATTTCAGCTTCTTTACTTTTACCTAGGAGAAAAGAATAAAAATATATTGTTTCATTGCCTCTAAAGAAGCATTCTTTCCTGCTGAGGCCCACACTAAGAACTGTTGACAGATTCATGGTTTTCTGAGGTGCTGGGAATAAGGGCCCCAACTACATGGAACACTACAACAGACAAAGCCCTGGGGTCTCCACTCAGCCTCAAAACTTTAAGACAGGAGGTAAAACCAAGGAAAGAAGTAAACCATTTCAAGACCAGCAGCAGGACCCAAGACCCTAGTAGACCGGCCTAAGCTAATCACAGCACAGCAAGTACCCCATGAGGATAGTAATGAAGGCAGCTCCCAGCAACTCAGAGTGGAGCACCGAGGAAAGAAGAGTTTAACCCCCAAGCTTCTAACTGTCTTCTCTCATGACACTCACAAAATGCAAAGTCTAGCAAGTCTACCTCCAATGCAAAATGAAGTTAGGAGAAAAGGGAAAACAGCTACTTTGTGACGGTCAAACCTCCACTCTGTGTGATACCGGCTGCTGGACCACTGCCCATCCTTCCACAAACACTGGCTTCTTACACATCTGACTTAACTTTACTTGGGCTGGCAGTCCAAAGAGGGCAGAGGAATTAATCAGGAACACACATCTTACCAGATAAACATGCTGTGTATTTGTATGTGTAAATCACTTTTTGAAACAGCAAGGAAAACAATGTAAAGGGTCCATAGGCAGCATGGTGAGTGGTGCACTTGCTGCACAAGCTAGGGATCTGAGATTGGTCCCTCGAACCCGGTAAAGGTAGAAGCTCATGAGAATGACACCAGTTATTCTCTGGCCTCTACATTTACACCACACTCCACACACACATGAAATAATAATAATAATAATAATAATAATAATAATAATAATAATAATAAATAAAATTCAAACTTTAAAAATAGCTTTGCCAGGCATGGTGGTACAAACTCTTCTTCTTCTTCTTCTTCTTTTTTTTTTGTTTGTTTGTTTGTTTGGTTGGTTGGTTGGTTGGTTGGTTTTTCGAGACAGGGTTTCTCTGTGTAGCCCTGGCTGTCCTGGAACTCACCCTGTAGACCAGGCTAGCCTTGAACTCTCGAACTCAGAAATCTGCCTGCCTCTGCCTAACAAGTGCTGGGATTAAAGGCGTGCGCCACCACTGCCCGGCTTTTAAATTAATGTTTGCTTTTATTTCTTTTTTTGTTTGTTTGTTTGGTTGGTTGGTTGGTTGGTTGGTTGGTTGGTTTTTTGAGACAGGGTTTCTCTGTATAGCCCTGGCTGTCCTGGAACTCATTCTGTAGGCCAGGCTGGCCTCGAACTCAGAAATCCGCCTGGTGGTACAAACTCTTAACCCCAGCACTCAGGAGGCAGAGGTAAAGCCAGCCTGGTCTATTAGTGAGACCATGTCTCAAAACAAAACACTGCCTTAACAACCAATAGCTGCTTAAAGATAGAGGATCCTTCCTCTCTTGATGCAGGAGGCCACTGATAGGTTTCCCGAGCTCCAGTAAATGCTCCCACACTCATATAACTGTTTGTCCCAGACATATGTGCAGACAAAAACATACACATAAAATAAGCAAAAAGTTTTAAAGAAAAAGCTTAAAAGGGCCTTCTCCATTAAAGTAAGAAAGGGAAGTATTGGCATGGAGGGGAACAGGGGGACGAGGTGAGGGTAGATATAACCGAAATACATTGAACTCATGTATGTAATTATAATAAAAGATGATAAAAATATAAATAAAAAATAAAAACAAAGGATCCTCTCAAGCTACTCCTGATTTAGTAGATGTTCTTCCAAAAGGAACAACCCATCTGCAACACAAAACCACAACACAGGCTGTCCCAAGCCCAAGTCTGGCAGAGCCAACACTAACTCAGCCTCACGCTGCTGCTACCCAGCTTACCTGCCTCCCAGCAAGGCAGGCACAAGCATCACTTATCTCCTGTGAATACTTGCTCATGAGCAGGGCTCACTATGGCTGAACTGAGAACAGTTTTGAGTCCAGTTCTACCCAGCGAGCTCTAGATGTCCAGGTGAGAAGGACAGGAAACAGGCAAAGAGCAGCAAGGCCTAGAGCCCAACAACCTCACATCACTGTCCCCAACCCTGATGGAGCAGGTCTCAGGACCCTGACTCCTGTCTGCCACACTTGAGCAGCTGAAGGCTCCATCAGGGTGGGCACAGCAAACACTGGCTTAGCTCTGGTGCTTCCTAAACTGCCAGGAACAAGGTAAGAAGAAGCTTTTATTTCTGAAGTTTTCTTTAATCCTGTCCTTAAGAGGTATAGTAGTTCAAATTTATAATCCCAGTATTCAGGAGGCTGAGAGGCAGGATTACTGTGAGTTGGAAGCTAACCTGGGCTATAACATAAGCAAAAAAGGAAAAAGAGAGAGAGAGAGAGAGAGAGAGAGAGAGGGAGGAATAAAAAGACAGGCTTGGTGGAACACACCCACCCTAACCCCAGCACAGACTTCATCTCCACATCTCCTCTGAACATCAGGCTCTGACACATCCTGCTCTAAAGAGATAGCAGGGTGTCCCCAGCCAGAGGTCCAGCCTCAGGAGGGAGGCTCTTGGAGCACAAAGTTTCACCTAAGGGTCACCAAAAAAAATTGGGGTATGGCTGTAAGTTCCTGTGATGACACAAGTGCTCCTGTGCAGAACAGCTGAGGAAATGGAGATCCAGGCAGCTCTTCCTTCCAGGCTGTGCCCACGACTGCATATCTGTGGAGGCTCATTTCAGCAGATGTAGGAAGGAAAAGGAGTAAGGGAGAGGTGCAGCCCATTTGTGAACCTACTTTCTAGCCAGAAGCAGCTTCCCTGCTGCAGAGCTTGGAGAATGGTGTGGGAGGCTTTGGTTTTTCTGGAGAAAATTAAAATTTTGCCCATGAATAAGAAGTAAAAATAATTTTTCTTAAAAATGGAAGAGTCTTCTTAAATTGTTTTGGCTATTGTAAACTAAAACAGCTTTAGCTTGTAAAGTATTTCATATTTTGGTTTTTTTTGTTGTTTTTTTTTTTTTGGTTTTTTTTTTTTGGTTTTGGTTTTGTTTTTTTGCCACCACCACCCCTCCCTCCTGCTTTTGAGACAGGGTCTGACAAAGAATGTAGCCTCAACTAGCCTGGAACACATGACAATCCTCTTTTTGGCCTTAGCTATCAGTCACAACACCTGGCTCTCATAAGACTGCCCCAAGACAGACAGACAGACAGACAGACAGACAGACAGACAGAGTGGGGAGCCCAGGGAGCTGATAGACATCTATCATTTCAGCACTCAGGAGACTGGGTCGGGGGAGAGGTTTGCCTGCCATGGTGAGATCCTAAGTTCCATCTCCAGTATCATAAAAATGAAAAGGAGGCTAGAGAGATGGCTCCATAGTTGAGGGCACTGAGTGCTTTTCCAGAGGGCCTGGGTTCAATTCCTAGCATTCACATGGCAGCTCCCAAACTCAAGGTCCAGGGGATCTGATACCCTCTTCTGCTCTCTGCAGGCACTGCTTGTACATGGTGAGCAGAGATACATGCAAGTAAAACATCTATAAGCATAAAAGATAAAATGAAAAAAAGATTTTTTTAAAAAAGAGAAACAATAAATGTAAAATATGTGCATAAAGACCTAAGTTCCATCCCCAGAATCTACAAGAAAAAGTCAGGTGGGGTGGCACAGGCTTGTCATTCCAGATCTGAGAGTGGAAAAACAGAGTCCTGAGGCTGGCCAGTCAACCAGTCTAGCTTACTCAACCAACTCTAGGTCAAGGATCAGTCCCTGTCTCAAAGACAGACAGACAGACAGACAGACCAACCAACATGGATAACTCCTAAAGAATGCCAATAGAAGATAGTCTTGCTTGAGCATATGCATGTACACACACACTCACACACACACACTCAAGTTTTAAAACTAGGAACGGCTGAAGGACTCTGGACAGTAGGAGCCAGAGGAAAGCCTAGCCAAGCCCCAGAGCATGGTGCTTTAAAGGTCTACTATTAGCATAGCAGCTTGTTTTATATGGGGGTGCTGTATATATAAGTTGTTTGTTGTTCTTTAGTTTCTTTCGACAGGGTCTCAAGTAGCCAAGGCTAGCATAGTGAAAGTGGGGAAATGCCTCAAAAACAAAACAAAAACTGGGTGTGGTGACTTTGAGTTCTAGGCTAGCCTACTCTACACAGTTCCATCCAGAACTACATAGAAAGACATGTCTCAAAAAGAAAATGAAAAAAAGTTTTACATGGAGCTTGAGACACTAAGCAGTGTTGAACATCAGAATGGTTATAACTAAGATATTCAAGCAAAAGAAACAAGACATTGGGCGTTATGTCCAGCAAAGTGATCAAGTATAAATGTCATAAACCAACTACATACATTAAGTCCAGACACCTTGCTCCCTAAATTCTTTATAGAAAATGAACCTCAGACATCCAGTCACATGAAGAACCACAGAAAACATCAACTATGAATATGAGACACATGCACGAGGTGGGCAGAGGAACATATGTGGGTGTAAGTGTTCGGGGACAGTCTAGGTGTACAGGATGGTAGTATGCAAGGGGAAGGCATGCATAAGTACAGAAACGTTATGTTCAGACAATGTAACTGTGCAAGTGTCAACCACAGCTCTCACAGGAGCACAGCTGGACAAGGAGGAGGCAGCGGCTTAGCCTTTACCCAGAGTAGTAACACCGAACTGTAGAAGAGTGGTCACTCAGAAAGCCTAACAGTTTCCTGACTCAGTAGTTCCCAGTGGGAAGGGAGACCTGTGCACCCACACACCCACACCATCCTGAAAGCTAACTCAATGTAGTTGGTCCTGAAACAGAGAAGTAGTGGACCCCAGGTGACCAGAGGTCTCAGGCACACTTAGTAGACCTGTCCTTCCCTATGTTTCACATCTACCCTGTCTCTGATCTATGGGGCTCTGGCCAGGCCTCTATCAGCCCTACCATCCTGGCATTACCCTCGGTCCTCCACAGTCACCTGGGTCTGCTCAAGCCATTTCCTATGGTAGACATGAGTATATCTCTGCCTTCATCTGGGTCCTTCAATCCATCTGACCACAGCTTCCCCTACAGAAAACTCGAGTCTCTTCCAAGAACAAGGAATGAACCTATTCCTTGAGAGATCGCCCACTTGCCACCACCAATGCACTCCTGGGCAGCTCAAAGAGATAAGATCCCTAATTTACTCCTGTCCTCAGGCATCCCTGTCTGTCTGCAGCCTCACTGCCTCTTCCACTAAAAAGTGAGGCCATCTCTCCTTTCCCTGGATCAGAGCCCAATGTCTGAGACCTCTCAGGACTAGCAGACTGAGGAACAGCAAGGGATGAAGAGAGGATTCCTTCAGTGAGAGCAAGAGCAGGTCTACCTGTCTGAAAAGCTCCCACATGGGGAGTAACCAGGAGCTAAGCATGCATACAAACTCTGGTACTGCTGCTCTAAAACGGGCTCATGTTACCCAGCTACGATGGCTCCAAGTCCAGTCTGATACAGAAGACAGCATCATAGAACCCCATGTTACTGTGAGGGTTAGACAGTAAGAGTGACACAGGCCATTAACACTGCCCTCCACAGGATGGTACTTTTACTCACTCCACAGGGGTCACCAAATGTCCAACTCTGGAAAATGCCATAGAGGAATTCCCATCAGATGAAATGATACACAGGATTTAAAGTGCAGGAGACGCTAGCAGATGTTTTACAGGTGACATCTGCATCATCTATTACAAATGTGCCCCTGAGCAATAGCTGGCCCATGTTCCCTACTAATGTCACACTTCTAACTCGTAGGCAAAGGGCCTCAAAGAACAGATCTAGAAAAAACGAAAAATCGAAACAAAACAAAACCAACAACAAAAAGCTAATGTGACAAAGATTTAGCTTTGGGACCAGATGTAGTGGCACATGCCTTTAATCCCAGTACTCAGGAGGCAGAGACAGGCAAAACTCTTTGAGTCTGAGGTCACTGAGGTCAGCCTAACCTACATAGAGAGCTCCAGGCCAGTCAGGGTTACAAAGTGAAACCTGCCCCCATCTCCAAAACAACAACACTTTAAAAAAAAAATTAGATATAGGCAAGGACAAGGGCTACTGACCTATTCTAATCTAGAAATCAATTTCGAAAAGGTAACCACCAACCTGAGTAACTAATTGGCCTGTGTTAACAAGTCTAACAGACAGTCTGAGTTGTGGGATTCTGGTCTTAGCTACCTTAACTCTCTGAAATGCAGCAGCAATTTCAGCATGGACTTCGGAGTGTCACTGGCTAATCAGTGACCCAGACTTGCTGCAGACATTGGCCAGGAGCAAGCAGTAATTTGCATCAGTGAGTCTCAAAGAATGCACAGAATGGGGACAGGCTGGGATTGAGCACCTGGGAGAAAGCTCATTCCTCAGCAACAGACTAGTTAATCATTCTTCAATCTTCTCCAGGGGCCAGATGAATCCCTGATGGTAGCAGTAGAGAATGGCCTAGATTACAAAATACCTGCCTAGGCTGGACATGTTGGCAGACACCTCTAATCCTAGAATGCAGGGGACTAAAGCAGGAGGATCACAAGTTCATGGCCAGCCTGGGCTGTGCAGTTGGACCTTACAGAAAGAGAGACAGAGACAGAGAGACACAGAGATCAAAACATGAACCTTTGACATGTACAATAAAACTTTGTCTAAAGTGAAGTTTCAATCAAATGTACGCTAAGATAGAATCTCTCTTCACTTTAGACTTTCCACATTAATGAAGAAAAGCCTACTAGGCATTGAAGGTGTTCACCACAATACCCACCCACAACTGACCCACAAACTGCAAGACTCAGGTTGTTGGACTTTCCCACCTCAGATCTTCTACTGACAAGACTGCCATTAGCCAGAATGCTCTGAGGAATATAATTTCAGATAATGGGCAGAAGGCAGTGAGTGGCCACAGGCTTGATATGGCTGTGCTCAGGAATGCCTCTGCGGTCTGTGTTAATGGGAAGGGGGGTTCTCTGATCAAAATCCACACCAATAAACCCAAGTAAAAGTGCAGACAGACTGATGGCACAGATCTGTGATTCTGAGCATGGGAAGCTAAAGGCATATGGAGTGAGCTTCAAAGGGAGGAGAGAAGGGGAGAAGGGAGAGGGAAGAAAATTAACAGAACACTAAAAATTGTTCTGCCGACAAGCCCCAGTGGATAAAACCCATTTGGTTGACACACTAGGCTGGACCATCTTTTTCAGCAGCTTTTTTGGAATATGATTCACAAACCACACTGTTTACTCACATAAAACACATACATCAGTGGCTTCTAACATACTCCTATCTGTCTGCCCTTTATCTCTACAAATGAAACTCCATAACTATTAGCAGTCATTTACCAGCCCCTGGCAACCTCAACTGGCTCGTAATGGGCTTGTCTGTTTTCAGTCCATCTAAGTGGGAAAGTACAGTATGTGTGATTACAGTCTGGCTTCTTTCCTCAGCACTGTGTTGTCAAGCAGCAGCCAACACAGCCCTTTTTATTGTGACATCACAGTGCTCCATATTTTGTTACCTAGTGGCTTTTGGGTTGTTTCTACTTTTGGGCTATCAAGAATAACATTCTTGGGACAAAAGGGATGGCTCAGTGATAAATAGCACTTGTTCTTACAGAGGGTCTAAGTTCAGTTCCCACATTCCCATGCTGACATGGTAGCTCACAATCATCTGTTAACACCAGCTCGAGGGTAATAACACCTCTTCTGACTCTGAGGGCGCCATGCATGCACAGGGTACACATACATAAGTTCAGTCTAAACAGTCATAGACATAAAACTAATAAATAAATCTTTAAAAAACTTATGATGCTAGAGAGATGACTCAGGAGTTAAGAACATTTGTTCTTGCAGAGGACACAGGTTCTGTTCCCAGAACCCACATGGTGGTTCATAACTGTCTGCAACTCCAATTCCAAAAGATCCCTTTTTTGACCTCCTCAGGCACTGCACATATAAGGTATAGAGACACACATGTAGGCAAACTGCTCATACTTAAAAATGCTCATTCATAAAAATAAATATACCTTAAAAAAAAAAAAAAACAAGCCAGGTGGTGGTGGCACACACCTTTAATTCCAGCATTCAGGAGGCAGAGGCAGGCAGATCTGTTAGTTCCAGGTCAGTCTGGTCTATAAATAGTTCCAGGACAGTTGCCAAAGCAACACAGAGAAACTCTAGCTCGAAAAACCAAAAAAATAAAAATAAGCCTTAATAAATTAACATCCCACAGGCCAGCCAAGGCTACCCAGTGAGACCCTGACTGTCATATTCACATGTAAGTTTCTGTATATACATATCCTTTCTCTTAGACACATGCATCACAGAGGAAGTCCTGGTCATATGGTGACCATATTTACACTAAACCACCATCCCCACCCTAGACTAACAGCCAGTCAAGGAGGGGACTTAAGTCCTTCCACAGGAGCCACATTCAACACATAACTTGGTAAATTAAGAGATTTTACCCCTCGCAGGGCAGTGGTGGTGCACACCTTTAATCCCAGCACTTGGGAGGCAGAGGCAGGCGGATTTCTGAGTTTGAGAGTTTGAGGCTAGCCTGGTCTACAGAGTGAGTTCCAGGACAGCCAGGGCTACACAGAGAAACTCTGTCTCGAAAAAAAAAAAAAAAAGAGAGAGAGAAAGAGAGAGAGAGAGAGAGAGAGAGAGAGAGAGAGAGATTTTACCCCAGATCCCTTTCAGACACCAGAACTATCTGTGAGCTTCATTCAGGTAAGTTGTGTTTCAGGTGTGCTTATGTCTGTGTGGATGTGCCTACCCATGTGTGATGTAGAAGCTAGAGATCACCTTCAGGTGACACTCCTCAGGCACCATCTACCTTGTCCACACACACACACACACACACACACACACACACACACACACACACAAGGCTTCTCTGTGTAACCTAGGATGTCCCGGAACTCTGGTCGTTTGAATAGTTATGGCCCCCATGACTATGTTTGAATGTTTCACCCATATGGAGTGGCACTGTTAGGAGGAGGTACAGCCTTCTGGAGTTGGTGTGGCCTTATTGGAGGAAGTGTGTTACTGTAGGGATGAGCTTTGAGGTCTCCTATGCTCAAGTTAAGCCCAGTGTGGCACACAGTTTCCTTCTGTTTCCTGTGGATTAAGACATAAAACTCTCAGCTCCCTTTCCAGCACCACGTTTGTTTGTAAGCTACCATGTTTCCTGCCATGAGGACAACAGACTAAACCTCTGGAGCTGTAAGCCAGCCCCAGTTAAATGTTTTCCTTTATGAGAGTTGCCATGGTCATGGTGTCTCTTCACAGCAATAAAACCCTAAGACAGAAGTTGGTACCAGGAATTGGGTATTGCTGTGATAGGCCTGACCATGTTTTTGTCTGGAGGAATGTGGATTTGGGGACTTTGGGTTAGGAAAGCAATGGAATGCTTTAAGTGCTGTTTAATGGGCCATAGTAGTAAGAAGCATGGAAGAAAGTGGTGCTGAGGGTGATTTGAACCATGGGAGCCTGGGTCAAGAAAAGAATTTTAGTATGTTGCCTAGAGATCATTCTTGTGATATTCTGATGAAGAATGTGGCTGCTTTTTTACTTTGTGAGAAGAGTTCCTGAAGCTAAAGTAAAGAGGTTCAGACTAATTGCATCAGCAAAGGAAGTCTCTAAACAGTCTAGTATCAACTATGCTGTGTGGTTACTGATGTTCACTCTTATAAAGAGCATTTGGATGAAAAGAGACAGGATGTGAAAGGAAGAATACAAAATATATGAATTGATGAGAAAGAGGGCACCAAAAGTGAAATGGAGCTAAAACCTGTGTTCACGGAGATAATAAACACGCAGATCTCTGAGTTCAAGGTCAGCCTACTATACGCAGCATGTTCCAGAACAGCCAAGCTCAGGCAGTGAAGGAAATCACTGAAAACAGAAAGTTAGTGAAGGTGTAATTGAAAGATGGGGCCATGTTCCAGCTCCAGCAAGCAGCAGAACTTGGAAGCTTTGGTCATGGAATTCTGGCTTTAGAGTCAAAGACAGAAGAAAAGGGTTATGGAATCTCCCTCCGAGATTAGGAAAACCGAGGCCAGATGTATGGCAGGGGTGTTCCTGCATGGAGGCCCAGAAGGGCCACTGTGAAGCTGTGAAAGTGAAGCCTGGATTACCCTGGAAACCAAGAGGTTAGAGATGCCAGAGCCCTGGGAGACCTGCCGAGGAAAGCTGCTAACAGGGAGTGGAACCACTCCAAGAGAAAAAAGGGTGTTGCCATCAAAGCTGAAATAGTTGGAAATCTGAAGAGCATTTTCACATCAGACATGGAGATGCAGAGTTTGGAGTTTGTCTAGATGGTTTTCAGTCTGGCTTTGGTCCAGTATTTCCTCACTGTGCTCCCTTCCCTATATTTTGTAACAGTGATGTATATCCTGTGCCATTATATGCTGGAAGTGTATGATTTTTTATTTGATTTTATAGGGGATTACATTTAAAGAGACTGCATGAATCTCAAAAGAGACTTTAAATTTTGGACTTTTAAAAATTGTTGAGCCTGTGACAAACTATGGGGACTTTGAAGTTGGAGTAAATGCATTTTCCACTATGTTGTGTCTCCAAGCCTAAGAGGGCCAGGGAGTGGAATGTGGTGGTTTGAATAGGTATGGCCCTCAAGGCATGTGTTTGAATGTTTCACCCATAGGTAGTGGCCCTAACAGAAAGTATGCCCTTTTAGAGGAAGTGTGTCATTTGAAGGTGGGATTTGAGATCTCCTGTGCTCAAGCAATGTGGCACAGTCTCCTGCTGCCTGTGGATCAAGATGTAGAACTCTCAGCTCCTTCTCCAGCACCAAGTCTGCCAGTAAACTGTCCTGTTTCCCTCCATGACAATAATGAACTAAATTTCTAAAACTGTAAGCCAGCCCCCAATTAAGTGTTTTCCTTTTTAAGAATTGCTGTGTTCATGTTGTCTCTTCACAGCACTAAAATCCTAAGATAAACTCCCTCTACCGAAATCCACCTGCCTCTCTCTCCCAAATGCTGGGATTAAAGGTATGAGCCAGCCGGGCAGTGGTGGGACATGCCTTTAATCCCAGCACTTGGGAGGCAGAGGTAGGCCGATTTCTGAGTTTGAGGCCAGCCTGGTCTACAGAGTGAGTTCCAGGACAGCCAGGGCTGCACAGAGAACCCTGTCTTGAAAAACAAAACAACAACAACAAAATAATAATAATAATAATAATAATAATAATAATAATAATAATAAGGGCTGGCAGCGAGATGGCTCAGCGGTTAAAAGCACTGACTGTTCTTCCAAAGGTCCTGAGTTCAATTCCCAGCAACCACATGGTGGCTCACAACCATTTCTAATGAGATCTGATGCCCTCTTCTGGTGTGTCTGAAGACAGCTACAATGTACTCATATAAATAAAATAAATAAATCTTTAAAAAAAAAAAACACAAAACTAAAACAGTTCTTTTGCTGGGCAGTGGTGGCGCATGCTTTTAATCCCAGCACTTGGGAGGCAGAGGCAGGCAGATTTCTGAGTTCGAGGCCAGCCTGGTCTACAGAGTGAGCTCCAGGACAGCCAGGACTACACAGAGAAACCCTGTCTCAAAAAACCAAAATAATAATAATAATAATAATAATAATAATAATAATAATAAATCTACTAAGCATTCAGAACTGGATCCACACCTCCCACCACAAGGACAATGACAAGAATGTCAGCTTCAAAAGTCAGGCATGGGGGTGCACACCTTCAATCTCAAGAGAATCCCAGGCCAGCCTGGTCTCCAGGACTTCCAGAGCTACCTACTAAGACCTGATCTCAAACCAAAAAAGGGGGTAGCCGGGCGGTGGTGGCACACACCCGTAATCCCAGCACTTGGGAGGCAGAGGCAGGCGGATTTCTGAGTTCGAGGCCAGCCTGGTCTACAGAGTGAGTTCCAGGACAGCCTGGGCTATACAGAGAAACCTTGTCTCGAAAAACCAAAAAAAAAAGGGGGGGTAGATGGAAGGAGAGGACTGAGTGAAGGAGAGGTAGAGATGTGGGATGACAGGAGGGATGAGTTGGGGGTTGGGGGGGATGAAGGAGTAAAGTACTGGGAGAGAAAACTGGACTGGGTGGGGGGCATCTCTGGAATGAGCCAGAAACCTAGAACAATGGAAACTCCCAGGAATCTATGAGGGTGATCCCAGCTAAGACTCCTTAGCAATGGGGAATATGGAGCCTGAACAGACCACCTCCTGTAATCAGACAAGACTTTCAATGTAGGGATTGGGACACCAACCCAGCTACACAACCTTAGACAATCTGTCCTGCCTACAAGATGTGCAAGGGTAAAAAGAATGGAGGGTGAGGGAAGGGCCAACCAAGTACTGGCCCAGCTTGAAATCCATGCCATGAGAGGGACCCTACCCCTGATACTATTGACAATATTCTGCTACACTTGCAGACAGGAGCCTATCATAACTCACCAGAGAGGTTTCCCACAGGAACTGATGGAAACTAATGCAAAGACCCACAATCAAACATTAAGTAGATGGGGAATCCTGTGGAAGAGGAGCCATGGGGTCAAGGACACCACAAGAAAGCCACAGAATCAACTATCGGCCCACAGATCCAACCAGGGGGCAGGAATGGGACGGGCGTAGCCCTCTGCACATGTGTACAACTGTGCAGCTGGGGCTTCCTGTGGGACTCCTAAAGTGGGAGCAGGGGCTATCTCTGACTACACTGCCTGCCTTTGGATCCCTTTCTCCTTGTCTACCCTCAATAGAAGATGCAACTAATCTTACAGCAACTTAATATACCAAGGCTGGTTGATAAGAGGCCTCTGTTTTCTGAGGAGAAGGGAAGGAGGACTGGATGAGGAGGGAGGAGAGAGGGAGGACCTAGGAGGAAAGGAGAGGAAGCTGCAATCGGGATGTAAAGTAAATAAATAACTTAATCAATTAAAGAAATGAATGCCAGCTTCAGTTGCTGAGCCATCCTCGGGGGCAGAAGGACCTGGTACTCCCGGTGGGATATTTAGCCTGCAGCTCCCTCCAGCTGCACTCCCAACTCCTAGGAGAGAGGGACTGGCTACTCTGTGCAGGGACAATTCAGGGTACAGTTAAATATAGCAACAAAAGCTTAACATGGAGAAGTGATTGAATGTAGTCAACAGGGTGGGGTACACCTGTCTTCCCAGCTACTTCTGAGGCTGAGGCAGGAGAATGACTGAACCTAGGAAACAGGAGGCTAGCCTAGGCAATGTAGCCATCACCACGGGTGTCTGTATGCATTAACAGTGGTGAGGAATCTATCAGAGAGAACTTACAGAGGACTCCTTGTCAAAAAAAAAAGACTCACCACAGTCCACAGAACCAATAAACTCTGATCTGTTCAAAGACTTTCAAATGTCTATAGGCACAGTGGGATTCAAAACAAGGCTTTGACTTGTTGGCACTGTGACCAGTAAAAACCACCTCCACCAAAAATAAAAATAAAAAAGCTATTGAATTGGTTTTTGTTATTGTTTGTTTGGGGGAGGGGTTGTTATGGTTTATTTTGTTTGTTTTTGGTTTTGCTTTAGAAGGTTCTCAAGTAATCTAAGGCTAGCTTCAAACTTGCTAGGTAAGCCAAGGTTAGCCTGATCCTCCTGCCTCCGCTTCCCAAGTGCTGGGGTTACAGGCATGTACCACAATGCTGAGCTTTAGACATGTATTTGCTTACTTGCTTGCTTTATGTTGCTGTTTGGTTTGGGTTTTTAATACAAGGTCTCTTAGGGGCTGGAGAGATGGCTCAGCAGTTAAGAGCACTGACTGCTCTCCCAGAGGTCCTGAGTTCAAATCCTGGTAACCACACAGTGGCTCACAACCATCCATAATAAGATTGGATGCCCTCTTCTGGTGTGTCTGAAGACAGCTACAGTGTACTCATAAATAAAATAAATAAATAAATCTTAAAAAAAAAAAAAGACAGGGTTTCTCTATTATTATACAGCCTGGCTGTCCTGGAACTGTGTAGCCCAGACTGGCCTCAAATTCAGAGATACACCTGCCTCTGCCTCTCAAATCCTGGGATTAAAGACCACCAGAACTGTATTTTGAACTATAAAAAATGCAAACCAGAAATATTCAAAAATACTCATAGTTTCATCATTTTAAAAGACTTTTCACTACAAAGAAAAACTGTCTTGAAAAGCAACAACAAAAACAAAAAACCTGCAAGTATAACAGACTAGCTCTCCACCAGCAGAGCCCAGCTCTGTGCCCTGTGCTCCACCAAGCCCTTCTGGTCTAACCTACCCTTATTGCCACCTCCAATGCCCTAGCCCTTCCTCTCCAACAATACTGAAGGGAAAGGGGTGAGGTTGTCCAAGGAAGTCATGGCTGCAGGGCCACAGTGTGGCCAGGAGTAACACCTTCTCCACCTAGCTCCCTGGAAGGTTACAGCAACGAAAGACTTGGTGAGCTCAGGCCCCACGATCTCTTGGTCTATGTTCTGTGTATGGGGCACTATGTCTCAGTGAAACTGTTGTCTACTCACAAACTATTTTGTGCATCTTGGTCAAGCATAACTACGCTACATGCACACCAATGCCAGGGCTAATTATGAAACACTGCCCCGCCCTCATCTCAGCACAGGAACTCCCAATTGATCCTAGCCGCCGGAGTAAAACCGCACAGGTGGTGCTGCTTTTCAGACATGTCAGCCTTTATTGGCCTCCACATGGGAGTCAGGGAAGTTTAGAAAGCAAATCCTTACACAGTTTTGTAATCTGAGTGTAAGGTATCATATGATTCAGTAAAAACCATTCATTTGGTTTTGTTCTTTGGCTTGGTTTGAAACAGGGTATCCCCCTTGTAGCCCAGAAAGGCCTGGAATTGATGATCCTCCTGTCTCAGCCTCTACAGAGATTGTAGGTGTACAGAACACCTACTTTTGCTCACTTGTGTTTTAAATGAATGCCTTTCAATCTGCATTTCTTTCTAACTGGGGAGTTTGTTGTTTGTTGTTGTTGTTTGGGTTTTTTTGTTTGTTTGGTTGGTTGGTTGGTTGGTTGGTTTTTGTTTTTTTGAGACAGGGTTTCTCTGTGTAGCCCTGGCTGTCCTGGAACTCACTCTGTAGACCACCAGGCTGGCCTCGAACTCAGAAATCTGCCTGCCTCTGCCTCCCAAGTGCTGGGATTAAAGGCGTGCGCCACCACTGCCCGGCTGGGAGATTTTTATTTAGCTTCTACATACAGAAACTGAAGGAGACCATCCAACTTTGTAGCTCCTATAGCTTCCGTATCAGGCCTTAAATCAGGCCTCATGCCACTCACTGCTGACCAAATGGGGAGGGTGGGAGGAGAACATTCCAGATTGTATTAACCTGCAGGCAGGCAAGGACTGCATCACACACTTCCATCTGGAAAGAATGCTTGTTAGACAAGGCCACACCCAAGCACACAGTCCT
This sequence comes from Grammomys surdaster, assembly GCF_004785775.1. NCBI lineage: Eukaryota > Metazoa > Chordata > Mammalia > Rodentia > Muridae > Grammomys > Grammomys surdaster. The sequence continues at coordinate 842,226 of NW_021620446.1, read as the reverse complement.
CCAGTTACCTTGGAATTGCTGATTTGTAGTGCCCAAATACCTCTGTACCTCTATTATTTCTCTGTCTCCTGTAGGATCACCCACCTCCAATCGGAGAAGTACATCAGGCAGGGTGTCGGTCTCACTCCACCTCCAGATCTGAGAAATCTATCAGGCAAAAGAGCCCATCCTGCCCATCCCAATGGCAGTGCCAGTCCACTGTGGGTTTTGTTTTCAGATTCAGGAGGGTTTTTTCTTTGTGATGTTATTTCACTGTGAAATCCAAGCTGACATTGAACACATGTCTCCCTGCCTCTGGAATTAAAGGCTTAATTCCAAGGCTTCAGCATAGCAGGATTTTGGTTTTTCTTTCTTGTTAAATTACATTTACTTGTGCTGGGCGGTGGTGGCACATGCCTTTAATCCCAGCACTTGGGAGGCAGAGGCATGCGGATTTCTGAGTTCGAGGCTAGCCTGGTCTACAGAGTAAGTTCCAGGACAGCCAGGGCTACTCAGAGAAACCCTGTCTCAAAAAACCAAAAAAAAAAAAAAAATTACATTTACTTATTTGTGTGTGTGTGTGTGAATGTACATGTGTGCCATCATACAGGAGAGGTCAAAAGACAACTTGAGGGAACTGGTTCTTTCTTTCCATCATGAGGATCCCAGAGATCAAACTCTGGTTATCAGTCTTGGCAGCAAGTACCTCAGCCCTCTGAACTATCTGGGCAGTCTAGACCCAACCAATATTTCTGATTAATTTACTCCAGATTAACAAAAATATTTTTGTTTTTTAAGCCTTATAAATCCTGAAGTTTGAACTCAAGGGAGGCTTATGCTCAAGAAGCTGCCACAGGTGAGATCCACCAGAGCTCAGCCTTCTCCGGAGTTGACACCACATAGGTCAGCTCTTCTCACTCTGTAAACTGTCTCCAAAATACCACTTCAGGGTTGGGAAGAAGGGTCAGTGGTTAAAAACACTTGTTTTTCTTGCAAAGGCCCAAGGTTCAACTCCCGGTACCCAAACAGCATTCACAGCCATCCAGTTCACAGCTGCAGGGAATCCAACACCTTCTGACCTCAGGCACCAGGCATGCGTTCAGAACACAGACATACATGCAAACAAAACACTGATATACATAAAATTTTTAAAAGCTTTAAGATAACCATTTCTACAGCAGATGCTCATCTGCCCTTCTAGTCTGACTCATTTGTTTTTTTAAAGAGCCAAGGAAATGTCATTTAATCCCACAGCAACAGCCTTTCTAAGAACCCTGCCTCATGCAGTTCCCAAAGCAGAGAGAATCATTCTAAGAGGAGAGGTACCCAGCATGGTGTACATCTGCAAGCCTAGCACCCCAAAGGCTAACCTGGACTACACATGAATTCAAGGCAAACTTGGGATATACAGTAAAACAGTCTCAACTGGGGGTTGGAGGTTGGGGGGAGGGATTGAGACTGCTGCTAGGTACTGACATAGGAAGGTGCTACCAATGGGACAGCCAACTTGTCACAAAAGAAACAGTGTAACCACCCTTTCTGAGGGTGGGAAAGTACTATGGAACTCATGGGCATCTCCTGAAAGCCCCAACCAACACTGCAGCACAGGAGCCATGCTGGCAGTGAAGACTTCCTTCCTCATCCCTCACCATACTGTCACAAGTTTTTAAAATGGGTTTGTAAGGAATATGAATTATGCAGAAGACTGCAAAAGAAAATGTGCAAGACAAGCATTCTTCTCAAAAAGTCAGCACTTCTCAATGGGACAATCAGGAAAGAAGACAGTGAGTAAACTTTAGGGGCTTTTAACTTTGAAGGTTCTTTTTAAAATTTAACAAAAACTTAGGCTTAATGGCATATGACTATAATCTCAGCACCGAAGAGTCAGTCCAGACTACCTACGAGGCTCTTAATCAATTAATAAATATGCTAAGCATGATGTCTCACATTGGACTTAGGGGGCTAAGGTAACAAACAGAACTACACAGGAAGTTCTAAGTCAGCCTGGCCCTCAGTATGAGACCCCATCTCACATAAGTAAAACATAATCTTTTTCATTAAAACAAGGAATGGTCAGGCATAGCAACACATGCCTTTAATGTCAACATTAGGGAGACAGATGTAGATGGATCTTGTGAGTTCAAGGCCAGCCTGGGCTACAAAGGTGCTTTTATCATGCTTGGATGCCTTCTACTTAATTATTGTACGAGCTCAAGTGAAGGAAGATAGGGGGTGGGGTCCAGCAAGCCACACTCTTCTAAGAGGCATCACTTGGCCACCCCAATCTTCCTTCACTTGAGCTCCCACAATGATTAAGTAGAAAGCATCCAAGCATGATAAAAGCACCTACACTGACTCCAAACTCCAGCATTTCCTGCCCGTGGCAATATGATTAGTCTCACAAGGACCTCTGTCTTTCTGCTGTAGTCCTGCTTGTTCTACAGTCAATTCTCAGAGTATGCCAAGTTCAGTCAGCATTGTATAGAAAGGTGTTCTGCAACTTGTGATGAAGGTGGGCCCAGTAAACCCACAGCAAGGTGAAAATACTGAGCAAAAAAGGCACTGAATACACTTAACCCAGAGCCTCAGGCTCAGGAGCACAGCACACTACAGAACCACACTTGTTTCCTGTGGTGACCAGGGACTGAGGGGAAGCTGCACTGGCTGCCACTGCTCAGGATTGTGAAAGGATCGTACCACAAGCAGACCAGTAAAAGATCAAAAATCAAAGCCAGATTTTCATGGACTGTGCATTGCTTTTATGCATATTAATAAGATCAAAAACCCCTGTCAGGGCAAACCATCTTAGTTGGGATCACTGGTAATCCCAATTATATTGGATTGTTGATAACAGCAGTGCACAAAGACAAGTGCCACTTGTCTGGGGGGTGTGGCTCCGGGTGGGTCATCCTCAGCACTGTAAACACCAATGAGGAAGACATGCTAAATAAGTTCTATATGGTTTTCCTTTGTGAACATCACTAGTGAAAAAGCCAACAAAAATTCCAAACTATCCAGGTCAGAAGGGTTTTCATTTCCTTGGAACACTATCAACACAATGGCCTATATGGATGTCAAGGACTACACTGAGTGAAAAAGTCAATCTCCAAAGGTCACACGCTGTACAATTCCATTTATGTGACATCCTTAAGATCACAAAATTACAGAGCTGGTGAGCAGATTAGCGGTTGCCATGGTGGGAGGCGGTGGGTGTGGCTACGAGAGCTAACTCTAGGGAGCTTCACGGAACAGAGCTGAACAGTCTCTCACAGAGGTGGAAGCAACTGGAAGCCACACAAACTGAACCACACAGCATCACACACACACACTTAGATACACATAATTTGCAAGTAAAACTACTGACATCTAAGCTAAGAGCTGACATACTCAAGGGTCTGGGATCAATTCCCAGCACCAAAAAAATAAAATAAATAAATAAACAAAATAATGAAATCTAAATACCCCAGTGGTTTGTACTAATGGCAGTTTTCCCGTGTTGAAAATACCATAGTTACAAAAGATGTCTACATCAAGAAAGGTGGCATGAGGGATGCCAAGGGCCTTCCTGTCAATTTCTTCACAATTTCCTGTGAGTTATTTCAAAATAACTCTAAAACTCGGAATAAATAGTTTTTTTTTCATTTTTAACATTCAGTGGGGCACACGTGCCACAGCAAACATGCACAGTGTACATGCAGAGGTTAAAGAACAATTTGGTGAGTCAGTTCTCTTCTACCATGTGGCTTCCGGGGATGGAACTCAGGTCACCAGGCTTGGCAGCTAGTGCCCTTACCAGCTGAGCTACCTTACCAGCCCAAATCAGCAGTTAAGAACACTGGCTACTCCTGCAGAGGATACAGGTTCAATTCTTAGCACCCACATGGCTACTAACAACTATCTATATCTCCAGTTCCAGGGATCCGATGTCTTCTTCTGACCTCCACAGGCACCAGGAACACATGTGGCATACAGACAGACATGCAGGCAAAAAACTCATACACTATGTACATTTATGTATGTGTGTATGTATGTACGTATGTTATAGTGTATATGTGTGTAGGTGTGCATGTGTTGTTATTTTAAAAAGAAAAAAGAAACAAGCTGAGATGGCCCAGCAGTTAAGAACACATGCTGCTCATGCAAAGGACAAAGGTTCTGTTCCCAGCACCCACCAACCATACAGGGGAGATCACAACACCCTGTCAGTTCTGTTCTAGGAAATTCAATACCTCTGGCCTCTCCCAACACCTCATGCACATGACACACATATAAGTAAGCAGACATACATATACATAAGTAAAAATAAATAAAAGCAAGAGAAACAGAAGAATGTATAAGGCTCTGACATACTGAAGTCATATTACTAAATTCATAGGCCCTGGGTGAAGCAGACCAGGAAAAAACACATTACTTTTATAAGACTGAATTTGTCTGTTACCTGAGCCGCAAAGCTACGGGCCTCAGTGACATGGGAGCAGGTTGGTGGCTGCCTATGCTCAGAGAGTAAACTAGTAACCCAAGAGCAAACAAGATGCAGAACCTCACAGCTCACACATCCCTTTGTCCCCCTCAACCCTTCCCTCTCAGTGTTCATTCAACACAGGCCTTCCGAGAGATACCAGATAAAAAATGCTGCTGAAACAGACATGAAACAGCTTAGCTGTTAGCTAAGGACACATTAGCTCATAGCCAACTCCTTGAGAACCAAGTCTCACAGCTGGCAGCTTCTAGCTACAGGGTTGGTAGCAGAGCCAGAATCCAGCACTGTACCCTGGGGGCTGACCTAGGACTCCCTCCCCACAGAGCCACCACCCACTCTCATCATGAGAAAGCAGTAAACACAAACTCAGGAAAAGGGGGAGCAGTGATCCCCACCTCCCATGGCCTAGGGATCATGTTCACACCAGCTCTGGTCCCCTGCTCAAGTGAGAATTTCTGTGTCTTGCTTGGAGCTGACTCACTCACAGAGCACATATTGTATGCCAGACACTGAGGGGCACGGACCGGTGGAGCGAAGGGCAAGGCACAGAGGGCCCTTGCTTTAGTGCTTCCTGTACAGCAGGACATAAGCCTCCCCTGGAAGAGACAACATCACAACAGAGGACACTGCTCCACAGAAGCAGGCCAGAGTGTCACAGGAGACCTGACAGCAGAGAAGGAAGGTATTCTGAGAGAATGGCTAGGTTACACAGAAACCTGCTCCCAGAGAGGCCCAGGTACCAGGCACCCCGTCTTCCAACGGCTCCTCTAGGAAAGGTCTTGTACACTCCATATACCTTTGGGGAACTATTTACCACTATTACAACTGAGGCACTTGGTGTTGCCAAACATCGTCCAAGACATAGAACTGCCTCCCCACAACAAATATCAATCATCCCCAAAGATTAGCTATGCCAAGATAGGGATGGCTTCTCTACCAATCAATCAATAAGTTATTTACCAAGTTCTTAGCATGTATCACCTCTGATCAAACACAGGACATGTCTAACAAGTGGTAACCTGTTGGGTGAGAAACTGACTTTCACTCTCAATGTCCTGCACAAATGTAACCCTTTTCAGAAAACAGAAGGATGGAGCTGGGGAAATAGTCAGGGGTGTAAAGATACTTGCTGCCACACCTGAAGACCCACATGATAAAAAGGGAAAACTGACTTCTGAGAGAGATGTCCTCTGACCAGAACACAGGCACCATGGCTTATGGGTGAATATACATATACACACACGACACACACTTATAAATGTAATTTTTTACGAAAGTTTTAAGAAAAGAACAAAATGCATCATGACTATGAATGTTATTGTCTAAAATTTTGGTAAGCCCTGATCCAAGGATACCTGTATCTTTGCAGAGGAGAGAGGGACAGAAGTCTACCTCTTCCAGAGTCCTGCAGACCCAGGCAAGCTGGGGTCATGCACACAGTCTTAAGAAATACAGTATAAAATGAAGTGTTAGTGTGACGACACACTGGGCAAAATTCCTCAGGACAAATAATAATCTAAAGTGACAAAAATCATGGAGTCAGCTATTTGCTGTATACCAAGAAAAAAATAAACTGACAGGAAAATGGCTTTTCTTCTTGTCAGTAAGGGGATGTCTGATAACCCTCAGAAGTTTCGGTAAGCCAAAGTCCTGGGTACCCGCCCTGCCTGACCTTTAACCTTCCGACCCATTTCACTTTGAGCAGATTTTTTTTCCCACCCAGGGGACACTGGCTACAGAACTGCTCAGCGGAGAAGCGGGCGCAGCTTCCAGCATCCACACCCGGCTGCTCCCGGTTCCCTGGGGGAATGAGTCACTTTAATCGCAGTGGGTGAGATCTAATCATCGCCCAATATGCCGCCTGAATCAAGTCTGAGAGACGTATAGTGTCCCTATCCCCGCCCAAAGAGAAAATCCACGCTGTTTTGGAAAACGCTGGGTTAAAGGCTCCATTACTAGAAAGACCAAGATGACATCATGCTGGGGAGGGGCGTCTTGGGCCGGAAACCCCTCGACTGTGCCACAAACCCCACAGACTCCCCACCGCGCCCCGCACTTCCATCGCTACACCTAGATCTCAAGACACCTAAGCCCCGCACCTCAGTCTGAACACCCACAGGCAATCTCCAGCAGTCCAAACCAATACATGCAACCACTCCACCAGGGTTCTGCACCCCAGATCGCAGCCTAACATCTCTGCTCCTACCCCAACCCCACTGCCAGATTTGCACCTCCAGGACCCTGCCCCACTCACCGGCACGAATCTTCAATCTACACCCATCGTCGGGTCAGGACTTGGGACACCCCCACCCCCACCCCAGTCTGGGCCCCCGCAGCAGGCAACCAACTCCCGCCAGATGTGCACCCAGGACGCGCGCTCTGCACCCTAAGCGCCCGCGCGGGACCCCCGCCCCACCGCGCGATCTGCACTCCGTAGCCCTCCTTCCCAGGCCTGCGCCGACTCGCGCATCGTCCCACACACCTCTCCCAGTTCCGGCCGAACCCCCAGGCCCCCGGCCGCACCTGCGGACCCCCGGCCGCGCCCCCGCTCAGGCCCGCTCGGGCGTCTGGCACTCACAGTTGCGGATGTCTGAGATGAAGACCGCTAGGCCTCGCATCCCATCCCCCTTGGAAACGGCCGGCATCTTGGCGACCCGGGAGTGGCCTTGGCGGCGGACTGGAACAGCACGGGTGCGGCCGTCAAGCCGAAGAGCCCTGGAGCGCGGAGCCGCCTAGCCACAGCCGCCTCGGGCCCCCGAGCGCCGCTCGCTGGGCCGCGCGCGCGCGCACGCACGACGCACGCGCTGGCGCGCACGCTGAATCGCGCGCCCGCCGACGGGCGGTGCGAGAGAGCGTGCGCGTTCTCGCGGTCCCGGGGGGAGGGGGCACGGGAGAGACGGGGGCGTGGCGCGGAATAGATCAGGATTACTGCTTGAAGAACCCGAGCTGTGCTGAGAGCGCAGGCGCTATGCTTCCTGTTATCGCCGCCTGGTAAAGGATCTTTCCAAAGTATACCGAAGTTGCCCCGATCTCGCACTCAGTGAGCCCGGCTTTACCTAAACAGGGACACTGACACCAGTGCCGGATCAACCTAGTGTCACACGGGGCTGTGGGGGAGGAGCTGGCTGCACTTGCACCTGCAGCGGTCTACCTTTGCCTGTGCAAACCCATCCCAGCGCCCGGCCAGTAGGACTGACCTCCTTCCCCAGGCCACCGGTGTGGAACAGGAGTCAGAGGCGTTTACAAGCCTCTAACCTGGAACAAAAGGAAGCGCTACTCCAGGTCCCTACTTCCCTTACAAATGGGGAAACTGAGGCTCGAAGATAGACTGTCCACCCTTGCCGAGGTGACTTGTCTGGAGTACAACCTCTCAGCATCCATCCAGGCCCCTTTGCTTCTTGCTTCTGCTCCCCTGTTCCCCTCTCTCATTAGATCTTTCCTATGGACCCATTTTGCAGAGGAGCAGGATGGGCCTAACACTCCCGCAAGTGGAGATCATGGTGGCTCTTTCCTAGCTCTCTTCTGTGAAGAAGAAGCTTCCCACCTAAGGAGATTATCATGACCCAGACCCAACAGGCAGAACTCTGTCCCTTCTCATCCTTTTACACAGTTGTAGTGGAGCCTAGCCAAGAGAAGGAAGAGGCACGATCCTCCTATGAATCAGCCAGCCCACCAAGGTCCCAGGACTGATGGAAGAAATTGAGAACATAATAACCCAAATTTCTGGCAAGGCTGCTGAATTTGCCTGACTTTTTAAGAGGGAAAAGAGCCAGCACCAGAAAATAAACTTCCTCCAGCTTGTCTGCCCCATCAAAAAGATGCTTCTGGGCCATATAAGGAGTGCTGAGCAGGCGACAGTAGGAACCCCCAAAGCTTATGCCCAGACAGGAACGAGACTGCAGGAGATTCTCAAGACTCCTCCATTGTACTGACTCAGATTCACCACAGCCATCCTATAATTAATATTTTAAATAATTTTATTATAAATTATTTATTGAGAGGGCTGTGCAATGCAGAACTCAAAGGACACTTTGTGAGCACCTTTACCTGCTGAGTCATCTCAAAAAATGGTTAATCTTCGTTGTCAAATTTGATGGGATTTACACTCATCATGAAAACAAACATCTGGCCGGGTGGTGGTGGCGCACGCCTTTAATCCCAGCATTTGGGAGGCAGAGGCAGGCGGATTTCTGAGTTCGGAGGCCAGCCTGGTCTACAGAGTGAGTTCCAGGACAGCCAGGACTACACAAAGAGACCCTGTCTCAAAAAAAAAAAACAAAAGAAAAAAAAAAGAAAACAAACATCTGGGCACGCCTGTCAGGAAGTTCCTAGATTCGTTTGATTGAGATAGGAAGGCCCACCATAAATATAGGCGGCACGGGTCCTGAGCTGAATAAAAAGGAGCGGAACTGAACAGCAGCATTCATCTGTTTCCTGGCTGTGGTGACAATGTGACCAGCTGCCTGAGCTCTTACTGTCATGACTTCCCATTCTAATAGACTATATCCTCCAACTGTGAGCTTCAACAAAACCTTTTCTTAGCTTGCTTTTGTCACGGAAAAAAAAAAGATAAATAAATAATAAAGTGCCGCACAAGTATGCCACACCAGGCCTGACAAGTGGACGCAGGAAAGACTCTACCTATGGCCAGTGCCTTTGCCATCTCAGATCCACGAGCCACCAGATCACTTTCCCCACCCCACCGAAGCCTTGAACCTGAGCACATGGTCCTTCCAAACCACTCACTGAAGGAGAGCCTGCCATTAGGGTAATGGGGCCTTGAGAACAATCCAGTTTAAGTTGTCTGAACTAGAGTCTTGTCACAGTATTTTCCCCAAGGACAAATGGGACTGAGAGCCTGCCTTCCTCCAAAGTTCCAGCTGCAGTTTTATAGAGAGGACAGCAGAGCATCCCAGACAGACAACCCTGCCCTGTCCCATTTCCTATGCTCCCCTAACTCTGCTCTTGCCCACCTCCTGTCAATTTTACAAATGGCCCAGTTTCCTTCCTGTAGTTTCTTCAGTAGGTTACAGATAATGAACCTTACCGAAAATACTGGGATTCTCTGCCTAGTACAGGTTTGGCTAGGTCCTGAGCATTCTGAAGGACAGGAATGTAGAAGTCCTCAGGCCCAGTGGCTATCTGTGTGATTAGACAATTACCTGTGATCATCAGAAGTGATGAGGGGGCATGCACCTTTAATCCCAGCACTTGGGAGGCAGAGGGAGGTGGATCTACAAAGAATTTGAGGCTAGCCTGCTCTACAGCACTAGTTCTAGGACAGTTAGGGCTACACAAAGAAACCTTGTCTTTAAAAAAGGAGGAGGAGGAAGAAAAGGAAGTAGAAGAAGATGAGAAGGAGGAAGGGACAAGTGCTCAGGAAGGCCAGACCCTGAAAGCAGAGTAACCCCTGCCACAAAGGACCTGTAGATATGGAGGGATTCAAACACTCTAAAGTGGTTCTGGCTGTGGCTCAGAGGTAGAACATTTTTCTTTAATATGTAAGACCACTCATATGACCCCCAAGACCACAGAAAAAATAAAATAAAATTCACTGAGCATGATAGTTCATACTTTGTAATCCCAGCTATTTTGAATGCCAAGGAAAAAAGGATTGGAGGTATAAGACCAGACAGGCAAGTTAATGAGACTCTGTCTCAAAATTAATTTTAGTTTAGACAAGGTCTCATGTGGCTCAGGCTGACCTCAAACTTGCTGTGTAGCTGATACTGGCCTTCAAAATAATCTTTTAAAAGGCTGGTGATGTAGTTTAGTGGCAAAGTGCTTACTCAATGTAGAGATCAGGCTGTGACACGCTCTAAGTTACTACATACTATGTGGAACCATGGGTTTCAGGCTGTGCCTTGCCTTGGGTGACTCCATTTTACAAGCATCACTTGGCTCTATTCTGAGTGCAGCTATAGAGGCAGGAAGACTGTATCTCATTCATGCACATAGGCACCACCACCTTTTCAGCACCACCCATGAGGCACAGACTGATAAATGACATTCCTAAGAAGTTGCAAGGTTACCACCTTTGAGTTTATCAAAGTATATTGAAAGACTCTCAGAAAAGCTTAGCCTCGCCAGGCAGGGTGGGGGAGGGAGTGGGGGTGGGGGTAAGGGGTGTGTGTGTCCACACCTGTAATACCAGCACTCGGGAAGTTGAGGCAGGTGAGTCTCTGAGTTGTAGGCCAGGGCTACACAGAAAAATCCTGTCTCAAAAACCGAGGGGGGGGCAGGCCTTTTGAATGTATTGAATACACCAGACCAAAAAGGATATACCAGACCCTTACCTGTATCACTTAAAAGAAGAGATCCTAACACTCCTGTGGCAGCAGTGGTGATAGAGATAGGACCCAATAAACTGTCATCTGACCATCCCACGTGGTATCTATGCTCAAGAGATAGACAAGCAAAAACACCCCGTATTGTCCCCTGGGGCTTTGGCTCAGCATATCTGACAACTTGTCACTGCCCACTCAAGTTCCAGTCTGTCCATCAGTCCATCTAGAACCGTCTTTCCATCTGGACCCAGTCCTGCCCTTGACCTCCAGGGCCCTGCTCCTGCACACCGCCAGCACCTCTTCCTTTGGGTTTGTAATATCTTATCTAACCACATGTGTATAAGCTCTCAGCCTGTCTTCAGTAAGACCTCTTTGAATTCAAAGCCGTCTTCCCCTCTCTTAGTTAGGGTTACTATTGCTGTGATGAAACACCACAACAAAAGAGGGGTTGTGATTTATACCTCTGTAGTCACCGTCCATTAAGGCAGGAAACTCAAACTTGGCTTTAGCTTGTTTCTCTCTCTCTCTCTCTCTCTCTCTCTCTCTCTCTCTCTCTCTCTCTCTCTCTCTCTCTGTCTCTCTCTCTCTCTCTCTCTCTCTGAG
>NW_021620446.1:823995-830777 GCF_004785775.1 Grammomys surdaster | reverse complement strand
ATCATGTTTTGTTTTGTTTTGTTTTGTTTTGTTTTGTTTTGTTTTGTTTTGTTTTGTTTTGTTTTGTTTTTGAGACAGTGTTTCTCTACGTAGCTCTGGCCTCATCCTCACAGAGACCTGCCTGCCTCTGCCCTCCAAGTGCCAAGTGCTAGGATAAAAGACAAGCAATACTAAGCTCAAGTCGACCTGCTTTCTTATAGAACCTAGGGCCACCAGCCCCGAGGTGTCTTCACCCACAATGTTCTGGGTCTTCTCATATCAACCACTAGTTAAGAAAACGCTCTCACAGGCTTGCCTACAGACCAGTCTTATGGAGGCGTTTTCTCCACTGAGGTTCCCTCCTCTCTGATGACTCTAGCTTGTGTTAATTTGACATAAAATTAGCCAGCATGACCTTTACTGTTGTTGTTGTCTATTTTAGAGAAAGATTTGTTTTTAGTTTATGGATGTAAGTGCTTACCTAGATGAATGTATACACACCATGTGGATGCCTGGTGCCTGCAGAGGACAGAAAGGGACATTTCATCCCTTGGATGTGAGTGCTGACAACTGATCCTGGGTCCTCTGCAAAAGCAGTCAGTTCTTTTAATCACTGAGCCATGTCTCCAGCACCTTTATTTCTTTTATGCAATGTATGTTGGTTTTTGCTTCTGTCTTCAGGTCTGGTTTTGTTTTGGTTTGGGTTTTTGTTTTTTGGAGGTTGTTTTGTTTTGTTTTTTGTTTTGTTTTGTGACAGAGTCTCCTGTAGTTCAGGCAAGCCTCAAACTCTCTATAGAGTCAAGAATGAACTTCACCTCCTAACTTTCCTACCTTCACTTCCCAAATGCTACCACACCCAGCTCCCTTTGACTCTTTCAGGCATACCGGAAAAGGGCATTGAATCCTCATTACAGATGGTTGTGAGCCACCATGTGGTTGCTGGGAATTGAACTCAGGACCTCTGGAAAAGCAGTTAGTGCTCTGAACTGCTCAGCCATCTCTCTAGTTTCCCCCCCTTTAACTCTTTATTAGCCATTCTGTAACTAACCTATATTGACATTGTATAAAGATATACTCATATGTGCTTTGCTAAGTATTATGAATTGTGTGATCTGTGAGCTAATGTGTGTGTGTGTGTGTGTGTGTGTGTGTGTGTGTGTGTTGGTTTTCTGAGACAGGGTTTCTCTGTGTAGCCTTGGCTGTCCTGGAACTCACTCTGTAACTCTGTAGACCAGGCTGGCCTCGAACTCAGAAATCTGCCTGCCTCTGCCTCCCAAGTGCTGGGATTAAAGGCGTGCGCCACCACTGCCCGGCCTGTGAGTTAATATTAATAATTAATACTGAAATAAACAACACTAGAGCTAAAGGTCAGTTGGTAGAGTATTTGCCTAACATATACAAAGCCCTGGGTTTGATACTCAGAAGGACTTAAAACTGGGCATGATGATGGTGCATGCCTGTAAGTCTAACACTGGAAAATGGAGACAGGAGAATTAGGAAGTTCAAAGTCATATTCTGCTCCTTGGCAAGTTCTAGGACAGCTTTGGCTGTGTGATATCCTATCTCCAAAAATAAAAAACTGGTATAAAAGAAACTGTGGAGACTAAAGAGATGGTTTAGTAGTTAAGAGCACTTGTTGCTCTTGCAGATGCCCTGGGTTAAGTTCCCAACACCCACATGGTACCTGATCATCCATAACTCCAGTTCTAGGGGATCTAATCTCTCTTCCAAGAGCAGCAGGCATACAAGTGATATACATACATACATGCAAGCAAAATACTTATACAGATAAATAAATCCTTTTTTTTTTTTCAGGATTCTTTTTCATGAAAAAGAAAGAACCTGTGGTTGCCAATTACTGTCAAGAGAAATTGGGACTACTTAGCAAATTACAGGCAGTAAAACTGATGTGACTTGTATATTTGCTGTAATAAATTCGAACACAGTGGAAAGACACAATCATGTCCAGTTTGGGTAGCCCATCATCCCTGTCTTTGCTACTGTTGTCAAATACAATTAAGATGCCAGAAATTCCTAGAATTAATGCAAAGAAAGTAATTTATAGACTTCAGTGCTGGAACCTGCCTGGCCACTCCTTTGACTTTGGAACTATATATAAGACATAGAAAGAATCTTCTCAGGAGACATCTCCTGAGGCTGGCAGAAATGGTGGCAAAACGGCCGGGCAGTAGTGGCACACACCTTTAATCCCAGCACTTGGGAGGCAGAGGCAGGCGGATTTCTGAGTTCGAGGCCAGCCTGGTCTACAGAGTGAGTTCCAGGACAACCAGGGCTACACAGAGAAACCCTGTCTCAAAAAAACAAACCAAACCAAAAAAAAAAAAAGAAAAAGAAAAAGAAAAAGAAAAGAAATGGTGGCAAAGGCAAGCTCTCTGCTTTCAAAATAGGTTGGCTAAGATGGTCATGGCCCAAGGAATAGAACATCTTTCTGACCACAGAATCTATGACATTATAAAATGGCATGAGGTAGGGATGTACCTGCACTAAGGACCCTTTAGCCAACTTAATGTCCCTGATTGGTCAAGAAGATTCTAGATTTGGTGAATCATGCCTAGTGTAAGCCATTAGCTCCTCTCTGATCCTGATCCAAAGTCAGGTGAAGATCTAGACCTGGGAGCCTCTGATGGATAGATGCTGCTGAGAAGTAAAGTCTGCAGTGACATCGCTACTCTGTCCTCCCTTCCTGGTGAATTATCAACAAAGCTGTGGAAAGGGACACTGAAGGTCAGAGTTAGTAGACAATGTGTTGGACTAACAGTGAAAACTCCTCTTCTGCCTCCTGGCCGAGAGAGGCAGAAATGGCCACCAGGTATGACAAAGGATAGTTGGTAGTGACCCTGGGAGTGAACACCCCTGGTGCTTGCTGATGCCAGGCCCACCTTGAGAAGCTCTGATGAATTGACCAGGTGAACTAAATTTGTCGCTGAGGCTAATCTTGAACTCTTGATCACCCTGTCTCCATTTCCAAAGTTCTAGGAATGTAGTTATAGGGAGGCATTTCTGTTTTCAGTAATGCTACGTGTGTGTGTGTGTGTGTATCTCTGTGTGTGTGTGTATGTGTGTGTCTGTATCTCTGTGTGTGTGTGTGTATCTCTGTGTGTGTGTGTGTATCTCTGTGTGTGTGTGTCTGTATCTCTGTGTGTGTGTATGTGTGTGTCTGTATCTCTGTGTGTATGTGTCTGTATCTGTGTGTGTGTGTGTGTCTGTATCTCTATGTGTGTGTATGTGTGTGTCTGTATCTGTGTGTGTGTGTGTGTGTGTGTCTGTATCTCTGTGTGTGTGTGTATGTGTGTGTGTGTGTGTTTTACGGTGATTGAACCTTGGACCTCACACTTGCCTGTGTGTGAGGTTATATTCCAAGCTCTATGGTGTTAGAAGTTTTTCAAGTACCTTCAGCACCAGACTCTCTGAGAGCAGAGTGTGATCTGTAGCACAGGCTTCTTTTTTGTTTGTTTTTTTGTTTTTGTTTTTTGAGACAGAGTTTCTCTGTGTAGCCCTGGCTGTACTGGAACTCACTCTATAGACCAGGCTGACCTCAAACTCAGAAATCTGCCTGCGTCTGCCTCTCAAGTTCTGGGATTAAAGGAATGTGCTACCACTGCCCGGCTGTAGCACAGGCTTCTTTTAACTGCTCTGCCCAGAAGTTTAAAGGAGTGAGACACAGAAAGTGTTCTGGATTGTCAAGTCTATAGCTGTAGTGGTAATGATATCTCAGTTTTATTATTCACAGCATTTAAAAGAAGAACTAGCCACCTTGTAAGTACACTGACTCTATCTCAAAAAACAAAAAATAAGAAAAACTGAATCAGATAAGTATGCTTATCTGAAATCCCAGCATTCAGGAAGCTAAGGCAGGAAAATTGCCATGACTTTGGAAAACCAAAGTACTAGGATTGTAGTTGTAGGGAGACACTGAGGAAGTGTCTGGATCAAATCAGCCTGTGGGCATGTCTGAATGAGGACTGTCTTGAATATTAACTGATGGAGGAGTGCCCACTGTGGGTGGCACTATCCCTAGGCAAGTGATCCAGGGCTAAATAAGAAAGCTAGCTAAACAGGAGACTGTGAGCAAGCCAGTAAACAGTTTTCCTTCATGGCTCCTGCATCCAGGTTTGTGCCTTGAATTCTGGCTACACCTCTCGGTGATGGGCTGTGACCTGAACATGTAAACCAAATAAAACCTTACCTCCTCACATTGCTTTTGGTCAGTGTTTTTATCACAGCAACAGACTACAAATAGAATACTTCCTAACATGTATGAGGCCCTTAGTTTGATTTCCAGCACTGGAGAAAATAAAGTCAATATTTACCATGCATGGTGTCAAATATATGCTACCACAGCACTGGGGAGACAGAGGCAGGGAGATCAGGACTTCGAAGACTAGCTTCAGATAAGTAGAAAGTTCAAAGCCAGACTGAGTTGCCTCAAACTCTGTCTCAGAAAACAAACCCAGAGCTGGGGGAAGCTGTGTTCAGTTGCAAACATTTGTTGAGTGTGCACCTGGGTTTCAATCTCTAGAAACCATATGGAGAAGCTGGGCATGGTGGCATTCCTAATCCCAGTACTGAAGGGGCTGCCTTAGACAGGGTGTCTATTGCTGTAGTAAAACACCATGACCACCCGGTGGTGGTGGCACACGCCTTTAATCCCAACATTTGGGAGGCAGAGGCAGGTGGATTTCTGAGTTCGAGGCCAGCCTGGTCTACAGAGTGAGTTCCAAGACAACCAGAGCTACACAGAGAAACCCTGTCTCAAAAAAAAAAAAAAAAAAAAAAAACCATGACCAAATGCAACCTGGGGAGGAAAGGGTTTATTTGTCACACACTTTCATATCACAGTTTATCACAGAAGAGAGTCAGGACAGGCCCTCAAGCAGATCAAGAACCTGGAGGGAGGAGTTAATGCAGAGGCCATAGAGGGTTGCTGCTTACTGGCTTGCTCCTCATGGCTTCCTCAGTCTGCTTTTTTATAGACTCCAAGACCAACAATCCAGGAAGACACCACCCGTAGTGATGGATGAGGGGCTTTCTACTTCAATCACTAATTTTAAAAATGCCCTTTAGGCTTGTCTACAGCCCAATCTTGTAGAGGCATTTTCTCAATTGGTAGTCCTTTCTTTTGTGTCAAGTTGACATAAAATTAGCCAGACAGAGGTAAAGATAGGATCATCCCTTGGGGTCACTGAAGAACAAGTCTAGCCTAATTAGTGAGCTATGGACTAATGGGACCCTTCCTCAAAAGAGGTAGCTTGAGTTTCTGCGGCAACACTCAAGGTTTTCCTCTGACCTCTACACACACATATATACACACACACACTAACACATGCACACAGATACCAACACAGACACACACATATACACACATGTGCATAAAAATATACAAAATGAATGAATGAATGAATGAATGAATGAATGAAAACCAAGAGATCAAAACTTGATAAAGGACATAGGTTTGACTACAGGCTGGCCAAACCTAAAGTAGAAAACAACAGAACTTTCTTAATTTCTCCCCACTAGAGCACTGTTACAATTTTTTATTGTGAGCATGTATGCCTGTTTATATGTGTCCATGTTTTGTGTGTGTGTGTGTGTGTGTGTGTGTGTGTGTCTTTGTTCATATGCATGTGGAGGCCAATGAAAACCTTTCAGTGTCATCCTTGGGAATGCCATAAACCTTCTAAACAGGGTCTGACAATGGTGGATCTCATTAATTTGGCTAGCTAGGCAGGCCAGAAAGCTCCAGCCATCCTCCTGTCTCTACCTCCTCAGTACTGAGCTTACAAGCACGGCAGAATGACCTATATTTTACATAGGTACTGTGTCAGAGATAGGTCCTCTAGGAAAGCACTTTACTGACTGAGCTATATCCCCAGTCTCTCAGTCTTACAGTTTACAGAAAAGGTGAAACAAACAGAAAATGTAAATTCAGCCATGAGACAAATGAATGCCTTTTCCTGGGGAAGGACAGCTCTTCCTGTGGTCATGTCTCAGGCTGCCTCACTATCAGCGGGGATGTTAGGTTTTACTGTTAAAATTCTCTCTAGATCAGCAGTAGTTTCCTTGCTGGAAACTCTAAGGGAAACATTTTCTTCTTCAGCAGCAAATCCCATCGGCTCATGCCCACACCCATAGCTGTTGACCTGGCTAAAAGCCTTTTGTTTTCTCAAATGCATAAAGACAGAGGCCAAACTTATTAACAAAAAAACTTCAGATATAGTTACTTAAATAAGAAGCATGTTATTGTTCCCTTATGGAATATCCACTGGTTCACACTGCAGGGCTAAGGGCTAGCAGAGGGTTCTGTGCTCCCCAGCACACATCACTTGTCTCTGGCTTCTAAATAGATGTTTCACCAGTTGTTCTCAGACAGTGGAAGAGGATAGAGCTGGGGGTTTGCATATCATGCACAAGGCTCTAGGATGATCCTTAGCAGTATGGACATAAAACAGTGTACTGGTGGGCATGATAGTTTACGTCTGCAATCTCACAGTTAAGGCAGGAGGACTGTCACAAATTTAAAGCTCGTCTGGCTACCTTGAGATTCTCTTCTAAATAGAACAGGAGGGCTGGAGAAATGGCTCAGCAGTTAAGAGTACTTGCTCTTCCAATGACCCAGAATCGTTCTCGGCACCCACAAGGTGGCTTATAACCATCTAGTTCCAGAGAATCCAATGTCTTATACTGGACTCTGTGGGTGCCAGGCACACATACGGTGCACAGACATTATTACTCAGAGGCAAAATATTCATACATGTAAAATAGTTTTTTTTTTTTTTTTTTTG
>NW_021620446.1:755059-818995 GCF_004785775.1 Grammomys surdaster | reverse complement strand
TCTCTCTCTCTCTCTCTCTCTCTCTCTCTCTCTCTCTCTCTCTTTCTTTTTGAGACTGGATCTCTCTTTTATGTAGTTCTGGCTTGTCCTGGAGCTTGCTTTGTAGAATAGGCTGTTTTCAAACTCACAAAGATCTGTCTCTGCCTCCCAAGTACTGGAATTAAAGGCATGTGCTACTATGCCAGGCTTAATTAGGGTTTCTATTGCTGTGATAAAATGCCATAACCAAAAGCACTTGGGAGTAAAGGGTATATTTCATCATACGATTTGTAGGTAATCATGAAAGGGAGTCAAGGCAGGAGCTTGGAGGCAAAACAAACAAACAAACAAACAAACAAACAGAAAAATCAGAAGCAAAGGACCTGGAAGGATGCTGCCTTTTGGCTTGCTCCCATGACCTGCTCAGCCTGATTTCTTACATATACCAGACCCACCTTCCCAGGGCAGGGGTGGCACCACTCACAGTGGACTGACCTTCTCATGTTAATCACTAATTAGGAAAATGTCCCACTGGCTTACCTGAGGTATTTTCTTAATTGTGGTTCTTTTTCAGATAACTCTAGCTTGTGTCAAGTTCACATATAAATAACAATAATAATAACAATAACAACAAAACCCCAAGAAAACTGGGAATAGTGCTTTACACCTTTCAACCACTGAATGATTTTCCTGGAGCTGCTGAGATATGGACAGTAAATTGGACATGTAGTGGTTTGAATGAGAAGGCCTCCATGGGTTTATACATTTGAATTTTTGGTCCCCAGTTGATAGAACCCTTTGGGAAGGCTTAGGAGGTGTGGCTTCCTTGGAGAAGGTGTGTCCACTGTAAGTGAGCTTTGAGGTTTGAAAAGACAGGATTCTCTTTCTCTGCGTTGTGGTTGTGAACCAAGAAGTGAATTCTCAACTGTTCCTTCACTCCACCATCAGGGATTTTAACCCTCTGAAACTATAAACTAAATAAAAACTTTCCTTTTCTAAGCTGCCTTGGCAGCGTTATTGTTTGTTTGTGTGTGTGTGTGTGTGTGTGTGTGTGTGTGTGTGTGTCTTATTGCAAAAATAGATAAGTAAGTTAAGACAGAAATTGGCACTAGGAGTTGGGTATTACTGTGACAGACCTGACCATGTAAGGTTGTTTGTTTGTTTGTTTGTTTGTTTTTGTGGAAAATTAGAAGACTTTTCAACTTTGGATTAGAAACGTAATTGAATATTGTAAACAGATCTTAATGGGCCCCCCTTTTAGAATTGGAAGACAGCAGTGTTGAGAGCTATGTAAACTGTGGAGGCTCAGCAGGAGAGGTTTCAGAGGAGGACAATATTAACAACTGGGCTAGAGACATTCTTGTAATATTTTGGCATATATATATGCCTTTTGCTAAACTGAAATTTAATGGACTAATTTATTTGAAAGAGGTTTCAAGACAGCTTAATATCAAATCTGTTGCATGGTTACTAGTAATCCCATTTATGCAGATCTACCATGAAAAAAAAGCAAAGTTGAGTAAAAAGAAATACAAAATGTACAATTTGAGAAGAAAAATAGTACCAGGAAATTCAATGCTGAAACCACGGTTTGTGCTGAAAGAGGTGATGAAATCAAAGAGAGGCCTGACCCAATGTGGAAGAGAAGACACGGTACTCTCAGGGTATGACCCCAGCCAGCTAACCCTGTGACTGCGAGAGGAAAAGGAGCTAAGGAAATTTATATTCCTAAAAAGCAACAACAAAGCAAAGCCTTTGCAAATGCGGTTCAAGGGGTCCAGAGTTTACTCCAAGTCGCTTGTCAGACTTGGCGGCGTCCTCTAAGTGGCTCCGGCTTTAGGGTCGTGAAGGATATATGAGTAAAGGGGTTGTGTTTTCCTTCACAGTTCAGCAGAGCCACTGAGGCCAGGTGGATGGCAGGGGAGTCCTGCATGGAGGCTCTGGAGGGCCATTGTGTGACGCTGTGAAACCAAAGCCTGAATTGTGTTGTCCAAGGTGTTAGAATCGCCAGCGCTGTGGGATATCTGCCAAGCAGAGCTGCGCACAGTGGGTGGAACCAGTTGGAAAAAGAGCAAAGCTGGAAAAGAGCCATCTAATAAGCCCTTTGATATTATCATAGGAATCATAAGAGTTTGCCTTGCTAGGCTTCGGTCTTACTTTGGTCCAGTTTTTTCTCATTAGGCCTCAAGTCCTCCCTTTTGGAATGATAATATATATTCTGTACGTTGGAAGTACATCGTTTGCTTTTTTTGGTTTTACATACAGTTTCAATGAAAAGATTTCCATCATCTCTGAAGATACTTGGACTTTGGACATTAAAAGGGTGTTGAGACTGAGAAAAACTGGGGACTTTGGAGTTGGGCTAAATGCATTTTGCTTCCTGATATAGATGGCCATGAACTTATGGGGACAGGGAGTGGAATGTGGTGGTTTGAATGAGCTCCCCTCAGGCTTACACAGTTGAATACTTGGTCCTCGGTTGCTAAATTGTTTGAGAAGGATTAGAAGGCATGGTCTTGTTAGAGAAGGTGTGTCACTGGAGGGAGGCTTTGAGGTTACAAACCCTTGTGTGGATTCCAGTGCTTGTTCTGTCTGAGCCTTGTGGTTGTAGATCAAGATGCACTCTTTCCGCTCTTCATTCACTCTGCCATTATGGACTATGTGTCTTGGTCATGGTGTTTTATCACAGCAATAGAAGAGTAACTAAGATAGAATGCTTACAAACAGCAGGAGTGTCACAGTTCTGGAGGCCAGAAGTCTAAAATAAAGCTAGCATACAGGTGAGGTTCTCCTGGAGGCCTTGAGGTAGCTGCAGGTGGCTGCTGGCGTCCCTGGCCTCGGAGCTGTGTCATTCCCTTCTGTCCTCACCCTCACACAACTTCCCTACCTGTGTCAGTCTCAAATCTCCATCTCATCCTCTTATAAGGACAGCCTCTCCTCACATCACTGGATTTAGGGTCTACCCTAATCCTTAATCCAAGATTCTTAATATAATTATATGAGCATAGTTCTTATTGACAAATAAGGTCACACTGAAAAGTCCTAAGAGTTCCGACTTGCAGTGTTTTGAGGAGGGGGTAGCATTCAACTTAATCATCCAATAAGAAGTATTGTCCCTTTGCCTATTGTTGCTACCCAGCCTCCACTTCCCTTTAGTTTGGGATTTTAGGCTAGTTTCAGAATATTAAGAAGCATAAAAAATCCCCTGCAGGTACATTGAGGCAGCAGCTCTTTGCAAAGCCCAAATGCTGTAGGTATAGGGCCACATGCCATCCCAGACGACTGCCCAGCTGCTGACCAGACACCTACACAGAAATCATCATAGCCAAGGTCAGCCAGGCCAGCCTTGTGGGACACAAACAATTTGCTGTGCTGGCCCTGGAGCTCTTTCCAGAAGCTTCCTCCTTCCTTCTTTCCTGGAATTGCTTATTCCAGCACTGAGAGAGGATGTCTCTGTCACAATGGGAGAGGGATCTGCAGCACAGAGCGCTGGGATGTATCCATCCTTCTGGACTTCTACCCTTTGCACAGGGATGTCTCTAGATCCAGGAGTGGCATGAAACAGATATCTTCTAGATGACCCAGGCCACGGACTTTGGTTAAAACATAGTAGCGACATGGATCCTCACTGTCAGGCAGGGGCTTGTTGGTGCTGATTTGGCAAATGAGTGGCATCAGAGCCACTTTCAAGACTAGGACTCTATCTTCATCCCACCTAGGGATGCTGTTGAGGATACCTCTCAGCAGGCTTAGGCTGAAGATCCTTAATTGGCTGTGTGCATGAGGGTGGTGTGTTTTCAGATCAAGAGATCCCACTGGTAACAGAAAGCCCACTGGGTGAACAGCAGCTGTCCTGCTTTTGCCTACTTTCCAGTGCCAACTACAGATAGATGGTGGTTCAAGACAAACAGCCTCAGAACACCAACCCCGGTCCCATAGCTCAGAGTCAGAGCTTAGACCTTGGTCAGGACATCCCACACTGCTGTGGTAACAAGGACTGAGAAACTGACTGAGGTCTGGTTTAGTGTCAGGCCAAGGGAGTTATACTCAGATTTACACTAAAGCTAAAATAACTAGAATTCAGTTTGCTTGTTTATTTATAGGCAGGGTCTCATTTAGCCCAGGCTGGCTTTGAATTCATTGAAGATCAGATATCAGTCATGAGCTATCATGCCCACCTTTTTACAATCATTTTTAGATGTCTTTGCACAATATTTTTACTCCACTTCAAACAGAATTAAATAAGCATTTTCAACATTTCAATCTCTCTATTTCTCTCTCTCTTTCTGTGTGTGTATGTATGTGTGTGTGTGTGTGTGTGTGTGTGTGTGTGTGTGTATGTGTGTATGTGTATCTATTGTGGCTACCTTCCTCCTGTCTCTGCCTCCTAAGTACTGATATTATAGAGGCGTGCATGCACCATCACATCTGGCCTAAATTTCTAAAGTTCCCTTTAGTACTTTGCTTAAATGAGCAACAATATCTTAGGAATCTCAAGAATTTGAGTTTTTTAAAAAATAGTTCCTTGGGCCAAGGAGTTGACTCATTGGCTCATTGGGTAAAGGCACTTAATTAGAAACCTGACAGTCTGAGCTGGATCCCCAGAAACCACATGGGGGAAGGAGAAAGCCAATTCCCAGAAGTTGTCTTTAGACCTCCACAAGCCTCCTGCTGCTTGCTTGCTACACACACACACACACACACACGCACACACACACACAAACACAGACACACAGACACACACTCTACATAATAGATAGATAAGTAAATAAATAAAATTAAAAATCATCTTTTTCAAACAAAAAAATAAGTGCAGTAAATCTAAAGTTACCTTAAATACTCCAGAAACATTAAGCGTAAAATGGACTCACTAATACAGAATTGTTAATGCTTTGGTTCTCATTCTCTTGGACTTTTCTATCCATCTTGCTGTATTTTCTGTGTGACTAAAAGGTGGGCAGGCACTTCAAATCACTTTGGGCTGGGGTAATCAGATGTAGCTCAGTGGTAGAGTGTTTGCCAAGTAGGTGTTTGGTTCTGGCTTCACTCCCAACACCATGGAGGGAAGAGAAGCCAGTGTTCACCTACACACACATACCAGAGATCTGGAGTATCTTGGTCCAGCTGTGCAGCTGGGGGCAGGGCAGACTTTGTGGGGACAAATCAACAGGCTCCTGAGCATCTATCCAATGGAACCCTGCAAAGATCTTGAGCTCTATTTTTCTCTCCTTTCTGTTCTTAGGGTCTGCAACATGGATTGGGAACGAAATCCTTAGTGGACTTTGCCAAGCCTTTAGCTCAAAGACCTATTGCATCAGTTGGATCCAAATTTCTTCACTGGTTTAAAAGAATGGTGGTCTCTTTAGTATTGCTAGGACTGCACAATGCTCAGGACATCCACCTCTTTCTCCAGAGTTCTGCCCACTTGGAATCACTAGTCTGGGCATTTGTTCACAGTAGGGTGCTGAGCTGGATGCCAGGAAAGCAGATGGTGATGCACAACATGCCTCAGCATACACACCCAGCCCCACCCCTGAAGAAAGACTTGGGGGACAGCTGGCAGAAAATATGGGGAAGAGAAAGGAGGAAACATGATTAGAAAGGAAGAACACAAAGCTCAGCTCAGTGAGAAACCTCTGCAGCAGCAGGAATGGGGAAACAGCCGCACTGCGAATCCTGGAACAGACCCTAGCGGAGTGGGCCAGAGGGTTTCACTGGGTGTGGACAGGCCAAATGTGGTTTCTGCAGGAAACTGCTGGGAACAGCAAAGGATGGGGGTGGGGACTAGTCAGCTTGATGAAAAATAAAAATGCTGGTCACGTGTGCTTTCAACCCACTCGAAGAAGTGTCTGGGCTCCTCTTGCTAAAGCTGAGATGGGTGTGGGGAGAGTGTTGTCTGCCTCTGTGGGTTCTAGCTCTTACAATTTGCAAGACCAAAATGAGGACAGAGACAGCTCTGGGATTTGGACAGGTAGAATGCTCGCTGTGGAAGGCCATCTGGAGAAGGACATTGTATTGCCTGGAGCAGTGTCCCTACTGGAGACAGTGTTGTGGGCACTGCAGACCTATGGATGGAGACAGAAATGTGGCAACGGGGATAAAGTGGAGAGAGGTTCAAAGGCTTGGGACACAGTCTGTCCTGACACATCTGGGAGACGACAGAACTGACTACGCGCACAGAGATCCGCGCCACCCATACTTGAGAGGGATGGGTTTTCAAGATCCTGAAGGCCTTGGTGGTCGCATATGTGGACGTAATGTAGACTTCAGCACGGGTGGTAAGGCAGCTAGCCATCAACCCCGAGCAGGCGATGCTAAACACCAGGTTCTCTGCGAGGATCTCGGGATCTGACTCCACGATTCTGCTGTACGCCAGGCCCTTGGCAATCAAGGGACTGGCTGAAGGAGCGGAAACAGCACCCACGACCACGCAGTACACGCTCGGCACACGCGGCTGGGTCCTTATCCAACTGAACGGTCCCGAACCACTGACTCTCCACCCTTCTCCACCTTGCCTGCAGCTAAGAGGCTCTGCCTCTAACCCCGCCCTCCAACCATCTGGGTTCCGCCCCTTCCCAGCATGCCGTGCGCAAGGCCTTTAGGAAGCTGGCGTGGCGCAGCGGGAGCGTGTGGTGGCCTGTGGGCGGGACTTCCGGCTCTCTGAATCGTCTTCCGGCCGTGGTTGATGGGTCTGGCCGGTCTCCTGACATGAAGGTGAGCCCGGCAGCGGCGGCAGTGGGACTGCTTCATCTTCCGCGTCATGATGCGGGAACGTCGGGCAGCGAGGGTCTCCCCGGACAGAACGGGCAGAGTGTGAGCGGGAAGGAGAGCGCGCGGATGAGAGCGAATGTGGGAGCTTTGAATGTGAGGGTGAGGAAGTATGTGAGAATGAGAGGGCTTGAGGGGGAGAACGGTTGTGTCAGTGTGAGAATAAGCTAGTGTGAGAATAAACAGATGTGAGGGTGAGTGGGAGCTCGTGTAGAATGAGCAGAGGTGAGGGTGAGCCGGTGTGAGAATGAGTAGATGTGAGAAAGCAAGTGTGTGGTGTGAGTAAGGGCGTATGTGAGAGAGCGAGCGGGTGTGAGGGTGAGAGGGAGTGTGAGGGCCAGAATGGGTGAGAGTAGGTGTGAGAACAGTGAATTTACTACGGGTGAGAAAGCGAGCGGGGATGAGGGTGAGCAGAGGTGAGAAAGTGAGAGTTAGGCTGAGAGCAGGCATGGAAGAGAGTGTGACATTGTTCTTTAATAGGAGTGTGAGCGCAAGTGTGTCAATGTAAGGGAGCTTCAGAGCAGACAGTAACACAAGAATCTGAGAGAGCACAAACCATTGCATAAAATCAAGAGAGCCAGTAGCGATGGCTTGCACTTGGGAGGTAAAGGCTGGCAGATGGATCTATCTGAGTTCGAGGCCACCCTGGTCTATAAAGTGAGTTTCAGGACAGCCAGGGCTACATAGCAAGACCCTGTCTCCAAAAAAGAGGTTGGGGTGGGGCAAAAGAAGCAGGTGGAAGCATGTGTGAACAATAATGAATGTGTTCCGTGTATGTGCCAGTGTAGCTGGATATGGACAAGCATGAATGAGGGATGTGTAAAGGAGTATAGGCAAGAACCAGGGTGTAAGATAACGAAGTCAGGGATTTCAGTGTGTGAGGTAGTGTGCATAACTTGTGGAGCCACAAATGGAAGGTGACATGAGTGTGCAAATGAGTTAGCGAGGCCAGAGTGGCTGTTGGGTGTAGAGAATGAGCTCTATGTGGCAGAATGGTAGCTGGCGGGCCCAGCCTGAGGTAGAAGGGTATACAACAAGTTGTGTGGGTTCCTTCAAGTTTGCTGGGTTTATGAGGCTAGGCCTTACCCTCAGCGCAGCCTCAAATCTTGAACACCCTGTGATAGAAAATTTCCAAAGGACTTCCCACAGGTCTCTAGACTGGAGCCCAGGGAGGCCCAGAGACAGTGTGCTGGTGACAGGACTGGAACTTGAGCCTCCTTGAGCCTTGCAATGCAGTCCTGTTTGCATTGCATTGTACAGTGGGATGGGATAGTAGCCACGTGCCCACAGCCTGGTGGCCTGCCCCCTTGTTGGTCTCCTCATCTGTGAATGGGAATAACATTGATGCCTGCCTGAGTCCTGGGCTGTGGAGAGAGCTTGTGGGTAGTTCACCAGGTTTGGCATGCAACATACGGTCAATAAATGTCACCTGGGGTTGTGATCATCCTGGTTCTTACGTCACCTTCATTTCCAACCATACACTCACCCACCTCCTCATGTGAACAGTTCACTCCAAAATTGGTTCTCAGAAATGAAAATGTAGGATGACCATCATACTTCCTATAAGAGCAGTGAATCCATTGAGAGGGCTGAAAGTGTGGCCCCATGTTTTCTTAGTATATGGGGAGCTGTGGGTTTAATTCCCTGGTCCTACAAACCCAATAATAGGCAGTGATAGTAAAAGGTACTTGGGGGCACATCGATCGGCATCCTCAAACCCACAATACCAGAGCAGGAGCTCAGCCTGAGGGCCAAGGCCATCTCTCTGTTGTTATTGTTGTTTTGAGATAGGGTCTCCAATAGCCCATGGTGGCCTTGAACCCAACTACATAGCTAGAAATGTACATACATTGCATAGAAATGACCTTGAACTCGTAATCTTTCTGCTTCCACCTTCCTAGTGCTGAGATCACAAATGTGACCCACTATGCCCTGTCTAAAACTTGTTCTTTTAATTTTTAAAAAATTGTTTTTATTTTATATTCACTGGTGTTTTGCTGGAATGTATGTCTATGTGAGGGTGTCATCTCCTGGAACTGGAGTTGCAGACAGTATGTTACACACATATATGACCTTGAACTCCAGTCCTCTGGAAGAATGGCCAGTGTTTTTTTGTTGTTTTGTTTTGTTTTTTGTTTTTTGAGACAGGGTTTCTCTGTGTAGCCCTGGCTGTCCTGGAACTTACTCTGTAAACCAGGCTAGCCTTGAACTCAGAAATCCGCCTGCCTCTGCCTCCCAAGTGCTGGGATTAAAGGCGTGCGCCACCACCGCCCGGCATAGCCAGTGTTCTTAATCACTGAGTTATCTCTCCAGTGTCCCTCTTCCCCATTTAATATTTTCACCAACTTTATTTTTATGTGTATGCGGGTTTTGCCTGCATGTATATATGTGCTCAGAGAGGCCAGAAGAGGGTGGTGAGCTGCCATGTAAGTGCTGGGAATTGAACCCAGGTCCTCTGGGAAAGTAGCCAGTGCTCTTAACCAATGACCCATCTCTCCAGCCCCCTAAAGTTAGTTCTTAAGAGAGAACTGAAGTGGACAGTGCATCACAAAATAAACTCTGATTAGCTTCTTTAATTTTGCACATGCACAGCAGGTATGTACACACAGTTTGTACACATAAATGCATTTCTTTATAAAAAGCACCTGACATTTCTTGCTTAGAGTCTGAGAAACATTCAGAAGCTTCTGCTATGACTTTGTCATCCTTACTAAGACATCCTCACTAATCCTTCCAGTGGGGGAATTTGTAGCCCCAGAGTTATAAGAAGTATAGCATGTTCTCCATTGTAAGCTTGGTATAAAGCTGGAGCCAAGACTCAAGTAGGCCAAATTTATAACGTTCCACCCTGTGTACAGGGTGTTTTGCCCAAAGGACAGTCATTAATGCTTAGAGACAAAACACGTTTTGGTGTAAATGCTATGAGACCCTAGAAATCTGCTATGTGAATAACATGTTGGAGAATGTGCCCTGATGGTTGTCAGAGCAGTGAGCAGGGGGAACCATGGAAGGTGTAGTAGTGTGGACACCCTTCATATCATAACACATGCCTCACCCATGCACACCCTAGTAGTCTAGAAAGTTGGGTCACCCCCATCCCTTCTTTTAGACAAGGTTTCTTTGTGTAGCCTCAACTGTCTTGGAACTTGATATGAAGACCAGGCTGGCCTCAAACTCATGGAGTTCTACCTGTCTCCACTCCCGAGTGCTAGGATTAAGAGTGTACGCTGCCGCCACCACCCAGCCTTAGAGATTCACATTTATGAGCAGCTAGGAACATAGTGGTAGCATTGTCTTGATTTTGGTTCTGCTCTGCTTCCAGACACAACCCAATGGACCTATCTTCCTCCCATGTGTCCAGAGAGGCCCCCACCTTTTTATGGTTTTTGAGTTTGTTGTCGTTTCTGGGTTTTTTGTTTTGTTGAGGTGTTTTTGTGTTTTTTTTTTTTTTTTTTTGAGACAGGGTTTTTCTGTGTAGCCCTGGCTGTCCGGGAACTCACTCTGTAGATCAGGCTGGCCTCGAACTCAGAAATCCACCTGCCTCTGCCTCCCAAGTGCTGGGATTAAAGGCGTGTGCTACCACTGCAGGCTTGTTTTTTGTTTTGTTTTGTTTTGTTTTGAGACAGGGTTTCTCTATGAATTACCTTGGCTGTCCTGGAACTTGCTTTATAGCCTTGGCCTTTAACTCATAGAGATGCTCCAGCCTCTGCCTCCCGAAAACTGAGATTAAAGATTTATGCTACCATGCCCAGCTAAAACCCCACCTTTTAAAAAAAGGTTTATTTTTTAAAGCACACGTACATGTTTGTGTCTCTGTATGAGCATCTAAGTGCAGGTATTTATAGAAATAAGAATGGGGTTTCGGATCCCCTGGAACTGGAGTTGTAGGTGGTTGTGAGTACCTGACGTGTGCTGGCAACCTATCTCTGGTCTTCTACAAGGGCAGTATGTACTATTAGTTGCTGAGCCATCTCTCCAGCACATCCCACCTCTCTTTGGTGAGTAGGTGTTTGGGGTGATACCCAGGGCCTCATGCATTCTAGAAAAGTGCTAGATTACTGAACTACATTCCCAGCCCTCTCCCTCACCCCTTTTATTTTGAGAAAGGGTCTTGATAAGTAGCCCAAGCTGGCTTAGAACTCTGTAGCACAAACAGACTTTAAACTTTATATTCTTGTACTTCAAGTCCCATGTAGGATTATATGCCTGGGCCACCACACTGGGGTTCGGTTCTTTCACTCTTTGTTCCTATAGGTATAGTCACAGGTCAGGGGATAAGAAGGTGTTTGGCAGAGGGGCTTTAGACTATGTGAACAATGACCAGCTCCAAGTCTAGGCAGAAGATAAATTAGTAAAGACTCAAGCACCTGGACATAGTCTCCATCCTGGACTACTTACATCAAGTTTCTTACTTCTTTCCTTCTGTGACCCAGTTTTTTCACCCAAGGGACAGAAGCCTTGCTTATGTAGGAACTTATGTAGGATGCTAACAACATCCCTGTGAACTAGGGTAGTCATAGTCCCACTGACCAGGCAAGCTGGATTTTTCTGGGCCACTGGTTCTCAACCTCATACTGTGGTTAGGATTTCCCATTCCCTGGGAATATGGGCCACAGAGTCTAAGCTTGACAATTGTGAGGACAAGGTGGTGAGCTTGGGTAAAGTGAGATACAGGAGGTTATCTCTTCTTAATTCTCATTTTGTTGTAGGAGAGAAGCTGTTGTGATGGGAGACTAGGGTGAGAGAGTCATGGATCTAACAGCTAGCTTTTAGAACAATCCTTTTAGCTTTTAGAACTCCTCCTTTGTTGGAGGCTTCAACCATCCAGCATTATTTTATGTACTCTAGTTTTCCTAAGTCCTCAGAGCCTCAGATCTATCTATGTTCTTGTGGAATCTTCCTGGTTTGTCTTTCTCAAAGGTCACATGTTAGCCATAGCTTCATACATGTGTGTTAGTGTTCTGTAGTGCCAAAGCTTGGAGGCTTACTGTCACAATCCCAGCTTTCCTCAGGTCACACCAGGAGCAGTGGCAGCAAAGGGAAGTGACAGCAAAAGGAAGCAGGAGGGAAACAAGCAATCAGCCAGGAGGTCATGGGAACAGGCAGGAGGGCATCAGGGTGGACCTGCCTCTAAGCTACTGCTAATGGCTCATACTCTGCCTGGCTGGGCTTTCTGGAGGCTTTCAGCCTGGGTTCTCGCATCCCTAGGTGCTCTTGACCACAGGGGAAGGCTTTATTGCTCACCTATTGGGCAGTGGGCTGGGTCAGCCTCCACAGAATGCTCCTGGACTTTTGTAGCCCCTTCATTTGATCTAGTAGACTCTGTGTTACCAGGGACATGAGACTAGATGGATACACTTCTGTACAACTTATCTTGAAGTCCCACTGAGAGAATGACAGCCCAGCTGAGCCATGTCATCCAGGGTTTCCGAAGATCTAAAAGTGAATTATGCAACTAATGAAAATTCAATGCAGAAAATAGAAGTAAAGAAATGACCAGTAGTTCCCTTTCTGGTTTTGCTCCTTACATACTTTTCTATGTGAGTATATGCACTAAAAACAAGACTGTTAGGCTTAGGAAGCTGCAGCAGGAGGATCTTGAGTTGGAGGCCAGCTGAGATGTTCCTAGCACAATCTTGTCTCAAACAAATGAAAGCCAACTGTTGCCAGGTGGTGGTGGCGCACGCCTTTAATCCCAGCACTTGGGAGGCAGAGGCAGGCAGATTTCTGAGTTCAAGAGTTCAAGGCTAGCCTGGTCTACAGAGTGAGCTCCAGGACAGCCAGGGCTATACAGAGAAACCCTGTCTCGAAAAACCAAAAAAAAAAAAAAAAAACCGAAAACCAACTGTTCTGCGGAAAATGCAGTTCTATGGTGTTTTTGTATTGGTCACAATCATAGGCGCCTCCATGCTTGTCTATGTTCCCGTATCGGAAGTACCCAGTCTCTAAGCTTGGTTCCTGTGTGTGGGACGTCCTTGAAGTGGAACTTGTAAAAGGAAGGAAGTGTATGGTGGACATTGTAATATTTATGGCCACATTGTCATTCATAAAAGCCTTTCTGAGCTGGAATTCCCACTTAGCCCAAGAGTTAGTTGTTTTCCCTGGAAACATTCTTTTTAACCCTTTGCATACTAAGTGGAGACAACATCTTACTGTCTCATTTATGTTTGCTTCTTTCATTTCGGGGTCTCTTAAGTATCTCAGTATTTGAAACCCATTCTTGCCATGCAGTGGTGGCGCATGCCTTTAGTCCCCGCACTTAGGAGCCAGAGGGAGGTGGATTTCTGAGTTCGAGGCCAGCCTGGTCTACAGAGTGAGTTCTAGGACAGCCAGAGCTACACAGAGAAACCCTGTCTCGAAAAGCAAAACAACAAACAAACAAACAAAAGAAACCTGTTCTGGTTTTTATAGTGGGATCTTGTTTCCTACGATGTCTTTGTTTATTTGTTTGCTTATTTATTTTTGAGACAGAGTTTCATGTGGCAAGCTGGCTTCCATACCTGGCCTTGGGACTGCTCATCCTCTTGCCGCTAACCGCATCAAGTTCTGTGTTACAGACATGTGCCACTACACCTGGCTTTTTTATTTGTAGTATTTCTTTGAATATTATGGATAGTTGTGGGTAGGAATTTGTCAAATGCGTCCCAAGTTAAGTTTTTCTGACTAATTTGTCTTTAAATTTGCTTTTTATTTCCTAAATAAAAGTTTTATTTTAAATATTTAAAAATTTTGAGACATGGTCTTGCTATGGTTGGCCCAGCAAGCTATAAGCTCCTCCTTGGGATCAAGCAAGTTTTTGGATTGTTTTTTTTTTTTTTTTTTTTTTTTTGGCAAGTTTTTTTTTTTAAGTCTCTCCAGTACCTAAGATTATAAGCACTTAACACAGTGCCCAGCTATGAAAGTTACACATTTTTAAATTTTGATTTATTTTTATTTCATGTACATTGGTGTTTTGACTGCATGTATGTCTGTGTGAGGGTGTCTGATCTCTTGGAACTGGCATTACAGTTATGAGCTGCTGTGTGGGTGCTAGGAATTAAACCTGGGTCCTCTAGAAGAGAAGGCAATTCTTTTAACCTCTGAGCTAACTCTCCAGCCTCAAAAAGTTAAACATTTTTAAATATTAAACTTTGATAATACTCTGTTTTGTATTCTCTCTCCTTATTGAGATACTTGAAAAAGGCTTCTCTACCCTGGGATTACATGAGTAGTTGCCCATTGTATGTTCGAGTACCTTCTGTGGCTTCATTATTTTACACTTCAACCCCATTGTTGCTGAGGTTTCTTTTGTTTTGAGGGGAATGTGGGAGCCAATTTTCCTGGATAGCTGGCTGTTTGTGGTCGGAAGGATATCTTTGGACAGCTTGTGGTTGTCTGAGGGGACCTGGTGATCTGGGCAGAGAAGCCTAGAAGTTATAGAGATTTGACTTCAGTAACCAGGACTGACCTAAGGGCCCTAAGGACTCAAGCCCTATTAGCATAAATATACTTGTCTAGTTCATGCCACATCTCTGTGCTAATCATCTGCCTTCATGTACTTCTTTCTTTCTGTAGCCCTCTAGACTCAGAGGTTGGTTCCTGCTGTGACATGCCCAACATGTGGCCACTTCTTCATGTCCTCTGGCTTGCTTTGGTCTGTGGCTCTGTTCATACCACCCTGTCAAAGTCAGATGCCAAAAAAGCTGCCTCAAAGACGCTGCTGGAAAAGGTAGGAAACTTGAGGTGACCACAGTGGCTGGAACCTAACCTGTCCTTTCTGGCTAGGATCTTTGTGAATCAGAACATAGGAGGGTCTTGGCTCCTTACACAGCTTTTTGAGAAGCTAGTGGTGTCCCAACAGGCAGCCTGGGTGGCTCTAGGGATGGATCTTGCTAAGATGTGGATTTACAGCCATTACCTTCCGTGCTCAGACTCTGTCCTGTGACAATTTCCATCTTCTATCTGCCTTCCCTATCTCATGGTTGTTGAATTCTCTCATCTTTACAGCCCAAGTTGGGATTTCAAACCCAAGGTTGAGTTCCCATCCAATTTATTCATTAGGCCCAACAGTCCACATGCTACTGTCCAGGCTGCTGACACAGGACCATACCTGTGACCCAGGCCTGGACTAATAGATGCTCTGTACCTTGGAGCAGAGAACCCATACAGTGGGCCTCTCTATTTGTGCTGGATGGTTTTATGTCAATTTGACACAAGCAAAAGTCTCAATTAAGAAAATGCCTCCACACCGGGATGGTGGTGGTACACACCTTTAATGCCAGCACGTGGGAGGAAGAGGTAGAAGGATCTTTATGAGTTTGAGGTCAGCCTGATCTACAGAGTGAGTTCCAGGATAGTCAAAATGACACAGAGAACTTTGTCTTGAAACACCAGGGGGGAAAAGCCTCCATACAATGGGTTGTAAGCAAGCCTATAGAGCATTTTTTAAATTATCGACTCATGGGGGCCAGCCCATTGTGGGTGGTGCCATCCCTGGGCTGGTGGTCCTAGATTCTATAAGAAAGCAGACTGAAGGCTAGAGAAGGTTAAGAGCACCAACTGCTCTTCCAGGAGTCCTGGATTCAATTCCCAGCAACCACATGGTGGCTCACAACCATCTGTAATGAGATACAATGCCCTTTTCTGGTGTGTCTGAAAACAGCTACAATGTATTCATATACGTATAAATAAATGATGGAAGGAAGGAAGGGAGGAAGGAAAGGGAAAGAAAGAAAGGAAGGAAGGAAGGAAAGGAAGGAAGGAAGAGAGGAAGGAAAGGGAAAGAAAGGAAGGAAGGAAGAAAGAAAGAGAAAAAAGAAAGAAACAAAGAGAGAGAGAGAGAGAGAGAAAGAAAGGAAGAAAGAAAGAAAGAAAGAAAGAAAGAAAGAAAGAAAGAAAGAAAGAACAAGCAAGTAGGCTGAGCAAGCCCTGATGAGAAAGCCAGTAAGCAGCACCCCTCCATAGCCCCTGCATCAGCTCCTGCCTCCAGATTCCTGCCCTGCTTGAGTTCCTAATCTGACTTCCTTCAGTGATGAAAGGTGATGAACAGTGATTTGGAAGTGTAAGCCAAATAAACCCTTTCCTCCCCAAGTTGCTTTTGGTCCTGGTGTTTCGTCACTGCAATAGAAACCTTAAGACAGTGTCTCTCGCAGAAAGATTGGGGAAGCTAATGCTATTAGGAAAGGCTGGGCTGGGCCCCCAAAGGGTGGACTGAACTGGCGAGGTGAGAACCTGATGGAGGACATATAGGAGCAGAGGTCAGGGAGAGCAGACATACTAGCTTCCTGGATGGGAGACTCAGGGCATGGCCAGTGGGGTAGCATGTGCCTGACATGTCCTTAGTGTAGGACCTGGTATACCCTGATGAGTATCTAGTGGTGTGAGTGCTAAATATCAGATTTCATATGTAGAAGGAGCTACTTTTGCCAGATCTCCAGTCCAAATTAAGGGATGAATAGCCTCTGAAAATTCTACTGTGCTTACTAAGTGCTAGAAGAACCCTTCTGAAATAAGTCCTTAATCCTTACCTCTACCCACAAGGACAGATCAGCAGTGCTATGTTAATCCAGAGGCACAGTCTATGGCTGAATGGAACAGACTTGCTGCTGTCACTGTTGCTTTGAATGCCACATTCTGTGCTGAGAAGAGAGGTCAGACAGTTTGTTCCTCTCCCTTTTGTTTCAGACTCAGTTTTCAGATAAACCTGTCCAAGATCGGGGTCTGGTGGTGACGGACATAAAAGCTGAGGATGTGGTTCTTGAACATCGTAGCTACTGCTCAGCAAGGGCTCGGGAGAGAAGCTTTGCTGGAGAAGTCCTAGGCTACGTCACTCCAGTAAGTCAAGAGTTTTGTGGTGAAGAACAGGGCTGTCCTTGTGGCTAGTGTTCTGCTCTCCATGGCTGCTGCTACTATGAAACTGTAGCAGAGATGCTAGCATGAAGATGTCAGAGGGAAGGGTTTTCTTGGGCTTGCTCCTTATGTCTTCAGGTGACCTCCATCAATGCTTCCTGGTATAGAGGAGGGCTCTAGTGCTCTCTGGTTCATGGTGGGGGCTTGTAGAGCCCTGGCGAAGGGACATCAGCCCAGATCCCAGGCAGTGGGCTGCAGTCCCAGTAATTTTGCAGAGTGGAAGAGGGAAGCCCAGGCAGGGGACTGGTGGCAGCTGAAGTCCAGCACTGTGATACTGATGCCTGTCCTGGGCATGTCCAAAGCATCAAGTGACAGCATCACAGCAACGCAGGTATGTATTTACTTGTTCTCTGTCTGCCCTCTCCTTCCTCTGCCAGTGGAACAGCCATGGCTATGATGTTGCCAAGGTCTTTGGGAGCAAGTTCACACAGATCTCACCAGTCTGGTTGCAGCTGAAGAGACGTGGTCGTGAGATGTTTGAAATCACAGGCCTCCATGATGTGGACCAAGGTTTTTCCACTTCCTTTTTATCTATACTTGCCCTGAGGGCTGAATATGATAGCGTGAATGTGTCTGTGTATGTATAAAAGTGTAGTGTAGTGTGTGTGTGTGTGTCTGCCTGTCTGTCTGTCTGTCTGTCTGAAAGTATGTGACTTTGTATATGTACCTTGTTTTGTTGAGACAGAGTCTGACTACGTAGTTCTGGCTGCCTTGAAACTCCAGGCTGGCTTTAAACTCACTGAGATCCATCTGCTCTGCCTCTCAAGTGCTGGGATTAGAGGTATGTGGCACCACACCTGCCTAGGTTATAGATTATGACTAATGAGTATCAATGTGAATGTATATAAATATATCAATTGCGACTCTGTTACTATAGGCCTGTAATCTCTGCTACTCAGGAGGCTGAAGCAGTAGAATTACAAGTTCAAGGCCTGTCTGTATGTGACTCTAGATATGATTGTAGGACCATGACCATGAGAGATACCAAGTGTGACTAGGTATGTAACTGAGTGTGAATGTGATAGACATATAGTTTGCTGTCTCCCACCACACAGCTGGGCTCAGAGTGGAGCCAGGTGTACAGAGTATGAGGAATGGCCTGCCAGGTAAAGACAGTCCCTGGGGCGGTTACCATGGTGAGGTCTGCAAGGCTGGTCAGCTACAGGGGGTGAGATACTGTCCAGGAGATGACAGATTAAAGAGCACTGAGAATTTGTGCCTTCTCCTTACCTTTCTGACTCTAGTGCCAGGAGCTGTTCAATGTTCCTTCTCTTTAATGTCAGGCCTGCATGTGAGTGTAAGGAAGGCAGGCTCTGAGTGACTTGTACAGCTGGGCAGTGAAGGGTTGCCTCCCCTTTTCTCTCTTCCTTAGTGCTCGGCATTTGGTGTCCAAAGAAGAAGATAGGCTGGATCAGGGCACTTCACTGATGACACACACTGTTGGAAGAGGCCTAGATAATCTACACAGCTGAACCATATTTGGCCTCTAACAGAATTAACAGGGTTGGCTGGGTTTAGAGTTCTGAGACCAGGAGTGTTTTTTTCCCGACGCTGTGACGTGAAGATCTGGGAAAGCTGATGGGAGAAGGGACCAGGGCATGAAGATGGAGTGGAATAGAGTAGAGCAGCCGGGCAGTGGTGACACACGCCTTTAATCCCAGCACTTGGAAGGCAGAGGCAGGTGGATTTCTGAGTTCGAGAACAGCCTGGTCTACAGAGTGAGTTCCAGAGTGAGTTCTATAGCCAGGGCTACACAGAGAAACCCTGTCTCAAAAAAACAAAAAAACAAAACAAAACAAAAAGAATAGAGTAGAGGGGGAGGATAGGAGGTCGCCCTGGCTAGGAGAGGAGTGAGGAATGGTCTGAATCTTTGGACTGGACATATGCCCTCTACTGACTGTCCCTCTCATCTCTAACAGGGTGGATGCGAGCTGTCAAGAAGCATGCCAAAGGCGTGCGCATAGGTGAGTCCAGCAGGCCTGAGCATGGTCAGGAAAGCAGCCTCAGCCATACTGTGTAGATAGCACAACTTCCCTGTGGGTAGACAGGTACCTCAGGTCCTTGCATGTTCCTTCCGATCTAGGCTGTGCTACTTGAGAGTATATCTCCCCCCTGAATGGTCTGAGTGGTCAACTGAGCTTGGCCACCAATATTTCTTTCCTTGGCTGGTGGTTTTCCTGCATACTGCTCCCTTTTCCTTCTTTCTTCCTGTCTAGCGAGCGTTACTGAGTTTCCTGGTGCCAGACCCTAGGCTGGACCTGAGGGTGATGTTACCCCTACCCTGCCTGTGTCTCTGAGGCTCATAGCTGGTATGGGAAGGAAATTTTTCCCAAAGAGCAGCAGGAACCTGAGAGCAGCAGAAGAAACCTATGGAGCTCAGGGTTAGGGGAAGCTGCTGGAGGCTCAGAAGCAATGACAAGAGAGGACCTATCATGGTACAGGAGTAGGAGCCATCAGTCAGATTGAGATAGACAAGGTAGTAGCAGCAAAGACCCAGATGAACTGGGGGTCTAGCCCAGACAGTTTCCCAAAAGCTGGGCCCTAAGGATATTTGACAGGTTAGTGTCTTCTTATTCTTTCCTCCTGCCAGGCTGTGTGGGTATTGGATGTCTGCACTGGATAGATCCACGATTGCCTTGGTGGCTTCCCTGCTTGTCACTGGTCTGACTGCTCTGGGAGTCAAGGGAACACTTTTGCAGACAGCAAGTATCAGAGTGTTTCTTAGCCATGATCTTTCTGTGTGTTCTCTCCTGCCACCAGTGCCTCGGCTTCTGTTTGAAGAATGGACTTATGATGATTTCCGCAATGTCTTTGACAGTGAGGATGAGATAGAAGAGCTCAGCAAGACCGTGGTACAGGTGGCAAAGGTGAGACCTGTGTGCTCCTCAGGTCCTCAGGGCTCAGACAAAGCTTGGAGCACAGCCCACCAGACCCCTCTTCCCCAAACAGACCGTACAGTCTGTTCCCAACGTTCCTCCTCGTCTTACTTTGCTTCCCTCTCTGACTGAGGCTCCCAAAGGCCTCCACCTAGAGCCTTCATTTGTTTGTGTATTTTTCAAGACAGGTTTCTCTATTTAGCCTTGGCTGTCCTAGAACTCACTTTGTAGACCAGGAAGGCTTCAAACTCATAGAGATCCACCTGCCTCTGCCCCCAGAGTGCTAGGACTAAAGGTGTGCACCACCACTGCCTGGCTCCTCTTCTTTTTTCTTTAACAGTATTTTTGTGTGCATGTATGTAGAGGAGAAATGACGCAACACATGTGTAGAGGGCAGAGGACAGCTTGCTGGAGTTACTCTTTCCTACCATGTGAATTCCAGGAATCAACTCAGCTTTTCAGGCTTGGCAGAAAGCTCCCTTACCTCCTAAGCTATCTCAATGGCCTTTTTTATTTAAATTTTTTGGGACAGGATCTCACAAAGCCCAGACTGACTTTTGAATTTACTATGTAGCTTAGGCTAGACTTGAACTTCTGACTCACCAGATTGTACCTCCTAAATCTGAAATTATAGGTAGTATGACCTGGCTTCTCTTGCTTGACTTTTTTCTTGGGTATCTTCTTATGCAACCCATGTCTTCCAGGGTGGATAGCATAAACCACACTCAGACTGTACCACCTCTTGCTGGTAGCTTTGGGAGTTCCAGAAGTGGGAAAGTTTCTATCTCTGGGGCCAGAACTTCAGTTTTAGCCAACTTTGGCTAAAACTCCATAACTTCCAGAGGTGAGACCATCCCTGCTGGCCATCAGGATGCCTGCACTACTGCAGGATGAAGGAATGTGGGCAACTGAGCACATCTGCCCTTCTGGCTGCTATGGCATACTCCCCTCCCCGTGCTGCCTGCTTCAGAGAAGCTAGTGGATGAGTACTGCAGACTTGGGGCTTGCCTCATAAGTCACTGGGCTACTTTGCCATGTGGTCTGAGCCAGTGGCATCTCTTCTGTTTTACCCAATCCTCCTGGATTCCCATTTCTCCTTACCTGCCCATTTCTTTCAGAACCAGCATTTTGACGGTTTTGTGGTGGAGGTCTGGAGCCAGTTGCTGAGCCAGAAACATGTGTGAGTGGGGATGTGGGCAGCTGCTTAGTTCTCTTTCTGGCCCCTATGTTTGGAGAAGCCAGAGGAAGAACCAAGGGAGAGAGAATCTGCCTGGAAAGGCCTTCCTTCTCCAGCCTCTGGGCTCTGGGTTGGGGATGGGTCCCTATAAAAGGTGGAAGCCTACCCAGAGAAGTCATGAATAGCCAGGGGACAGGCAGCTTGTCCTGATCACATCACTGTGCTAGTCTGGAGGCCCTTCTAGGATGGCTAAAGGAAATGGGGGATCCTCACCCAGGAGGACTGAATGAGAAAAGGGCAGCCAAGTCTATGCTATAGATGTTCAGGTTGGACCCAAGTAGAGATTTCCTCACAAAGCACAAAGGAGAGACTCCCTGTGACATTAAAAAGAGGCTAATTGAGTGTGGCCAACACCTGGGTGTGCTGGTCACAATGTTTACTGGGGAAGGAATGTCCAAGTACATAGGAGCAGTCTATTGGGAGGAGGCCACAGAAGGCCTTTATGTTTCCTTGCTGCCACCGTACCAGCTAGCAGCCAACACATCTTAAGCTCATAGGATCCTACTACCCTTTGCCGGAGACCAGGAAGGAGGGAATTGTGCAAAGTGCCAGCAGCTTCAACAGACTGAGGCTGGCTACCTTACTGAGGAATGGCCCCTCCTTGATCCTTAGCTCAAGTTATTTGACTCCTGAAATAGATACCTTATTTAGCTCTGCCAAATTGGGAGTTCTACTCTTTAGAAGATGACACAAGAACATTTTGCCCTGCGTCGGACTGGTGCTGTCTGGGTACACCCTCAGTAGAGGTTTACACAGTTCATAGCAGATGTTTGGGCAGTAGAGGCTCTGGAATCAGCTCCACCTCCTTCTCTTGCATAAGGGAGTTCTGTTTGTGCTTTTTAAGCTGCAGCTCAGAACTGGCTGAGCCATTCTGTCTTTTATTGTCTCAGAGGTTCCTCCTTCCCCTTTGTTACTACTCTCAGAGACTTTGCTATATGCAGAAGAGTGTAGGTCTCAACTCTGTCCACTTGGAGGCAGCATCCCCACATGAATCTCTTGTAGCCTGCAGAGGAGGTTCTGGTGAGATGAAGCACTGTAGGGGTGGGAATGAGGAGGTCATTTGATGAAGAGATGTTCATTCTGAAAGCCCAGGG
Source organism: Grammomys surdaster (assembly GCF_004785775.1). NCBI lineage: Eukaryota > Metazoa > Chordata > Mammalia > Rodentia > Muridae > Grammomys > Grammomys surdaster. The sequence goes on along the minus strand of NW_021620446.1, from coordinate 797,153 downwards.
GGTGGACCTAGTGCAGGTGTGCCTGGGACTTACCCTTGATGAAAGACCCCAATCAGAGGCCACCACAGGGGGGAGTTAGTGGGGTATCTTCTGCCTGCAGTACCCCTGAAAGGACCACAGCTCTGACCTGAGAGTTAGGTGCCCCAGACTGTTAGCCATGTCACATCTTCAGACCTAGCTTTGTGTCCTTGCTGGTTAGAGGGCCCCACTAAAGCTGACTCCACTGCCAGCCATCCTTTCTTTTAATTATGGAAACTACAGATCTATTAATCAGAGATTTGCTATAATTCATTTGTGTTTCAGCACATTAAGTAGGCAGTGAGACACAGCTGCATTGTGTCTAGGCTCCCAGTGGATCATCACTATCAGATAGAGAGGTCCAGGGTGGGAATCTCAGAGTCTGCAGTAGGAGACATGGAGGTAGAAGCAGCCTCCATGAGTCTTTGTGCTCAGGGGACAGTGCAGAGCTCTTTGCAGAGCAGGAATGGAGCTGAGGCATAGATAGTGGCCATGCCCCTGAGCCCCAAAATCAATCTAGTTTATGATTCCTTTGGACACTGCCCCAGGAGGAACCTGGTTGTCATAAGACACAATAGGAATATTTAAGGAGAGTACTGCTTTGGTTGCCATTTCCTGCCTCTCATTATTATAAGTATCTATCTTGGATTTGAAGAGCTAAGTGACATGTTTGACACTGAGTCCAAGGTGATGGTTAGGCCCATGACTCTTGGTCTCAGGAGACAGGCTGTTGTCCAGATTTCCCAGAGGATAGCGGATGTGTTGAGGAACTGTGTGACTCATCTCTGGGGACTTTTCTTTAGATTGCCTTTATCTGTCCTTAGGCAGAAGCTGCTAGTATGGCAGGAGAGGCTATGTAGGCAGCCTTTAGGGCCACCCAGTTTTAGGGTCCTATGAGAACAGATCCTGCCTAGTATCTTGGTCTGCTTAGGCCACCCTTCAAGGGCTCTTCTTCAGGGAAGGTGCTAACCCCTTGATCCCCATGAAGTAAGTTTGGGCCCCTAACGTATGTAGTGCTATGGACAGCAGTCCTTTCCATCCCTGTAGTCCTTTAGACAGCCCTATTCAGAATAAATTCCATCTACAGAGCTCACCCCAGCAAACACCACAGGTCTTATAGTAGTAACCTCTACAAAATGAGGATGGCGGCATTGGCAGGGAAGTGATGCTGTTGAAACAGAGTAGTTTTTTGGGTATGTCAGCTCTGTGGTAACCTTGTCTCTGGAAGATTCTGGTCCCTCACTAATGTGGAAGAGAGATTACTAACCAAGTACCTGTATTCTCTGCCCCCATCTCTGTCTCATCCCGGTGTACCAGTCTTAAAGCTGGGCTCAGTGGCTTTTGGTCACATGCAGTGGCCACCTGTCACAGGCTCAGAGATATGCCATCTGCAGGATCTGTTGGCAAAGTCTTTTATGGGCTAAGTCTACTGCCAGTCCCACTAGAACTCTGACTGGGGTATTCTTACAGAGTCCTTATGTCTACAATGGCTGTAGTGTGGGCCCTTGAGAGGGATGCAGTAGGCTCGTCCTTGTCTTCTGAAAGTCCCTGGAATGATCTTAGGCACCTCTTAGTCCTTAGGTCGCATATGCCCTGGAAAAAGATCATCCTGCTGCTGTCCTGCAGGAGTCAGAAGGGTCTTCCTTTGGTGGAGTTGGCTTTCCACTTTCCTGGGCCTCTGTTACTTCACACATGAGTAGCATTCTCCTGGTTCACCTGCATAAGTGATGTACTGCCACCTGCAACCTGCAAAGTGTACACCAGACCTAAGAAGGTCAGACAACTGGGACTTAAGTGCCCTTTAGCCCTCGTCACTAGAGTTGTCACACTGGAATCACTGATGCTCAGGTTGAAAAGTTATAGCTCAATTTGGGTCACATCAGAGAGAGTGAAGCCATTGCTATCCATAGTTGACCACTGACAGGACTCTAGACTGTCTGCAGAGATGTACTAGGGGCAAGTCTTGGGGCCAGTAGGGTACTCAGCTTTTTTTTTTTTTTGGTTTTTCGAGACAGGGTTTCTCTGTATAGCCCTGGCTGTCCTGGAACTCACTCTGTAGACCAGGCTGGCCTCGAACTCAGAAATCCGCCTGCCTCTGCCTCCCAAGTGCTGGGATTAAAGGCATGCGCCACCACCGCCCGGCGGGTACTCAGCTTTGACTGTGCAAATGGAGGACTTGTCAACCTGTCTGCAGATGGAGCTGTTCCTGAAGGTCCAGCTCTACAGAGGGAGGGAAGACTTTCTTTACAAAGCAGTAGTAGAACATCCTTGAGTGAGCATAGCATAACAAACCTGACCTCATAGCAGTTGCATTGGGGCAACTCCTTTAAGATGGCCACACCTTCAGGGAATCAGCTGGTATAGAACATGTCATGGGCAGTCCACTAGAGGGTTAAGGAGTGGGCTCCCAGGCTATGTGGGGAGAGAAGCTGACATTTGTTGTTGAGGTATACCAGCTGCCTCCTCCATCTCCTTGTCTGGTTTCTCCATCTTTTGCCCTCTGCTCTCTTAGTATCTACTCAAAGTATTCTGCACCATCTTCCTTCCCTCCCGGGTATGTTGCTCAAAATGTTTTGTGGTATTCCATAGCCTGAAGGTGACTAGGATTTCTCTGGGTCCATGTTTGGCCCTTCAGTACCCTGAAAATAGCACTTTTCTGGGGATCCCCAAGTATAAGGAAAGGCAGACTCAACTCGGGTACAGAGCCTCCTTTCCCTCAGCTCCCTCATGGGTTCACACTGAAGAGGGGTGCAGAAAACCCTGTGAAGGACTTGTAATTCTGCAACAGGGCCTAAGGCTGGGGCTCCATCTCTTATGTTCTTGATGCAGTGGTGCCAGGGAGCCCCACAGTGCTCTGAGCTAACCTTGCTTCTTGCTTCCTACAGAGGCCTCATTCACATGCTTACTCACTTGGCTGAGGCGCTGCACCAGGCCAGGCTGCTGGTCACTCTGGTCATCCCACCTGCTGTCACTCCTGGGTAAGTGTACTCACTCTAAGGGTGGAAAACAATTAGTCAAGGGCCCAGTCCCTCCCATCAACATGGGCTCTTCACTCAAAAAAGGAGGAGGGGGAGAGGGTGACCTACAGTTCTGACCTGTCTTGTCCCTCAACATAGACAACTATTGAGGTATTCGTCAACACAAGAATCCACAAGTTTAGACTCCTTATCTAATGTCTCTGGGGCTCTGAGGCACCTAGTTCAGTTCTTAGGCTATCAATACTTAGTATTTACAGTGCATATTGCACTATAGCTGGGCAAGCTGCTGCCAGCTGGAGCCACTGAAGGGACCTAGACCTTCGTTCCAGACTCTGGCTCTTTACCATTCCCAGCCGTGTGAGGCAGCTCGTTTGGAACCTTTGGGACAAGATGTGGCAACATAGGTCCTACAGCTGGAGCCAAGACATTTGGATTCCCATGTCTACCCTGCCTAGAGCCTCTCTTAGAAATCACCAGTGTTTGACTTAGAGATAACAATACTGTGAAATAGAAGACTCAGAGACACCGAGGATAGACCTGGAGCACAGCAGGCAGGAACAGGTATGGAGGGCAGGTAGAACTATTGGGTAGTAGTCCTAGGAATCTTCCTGGTATTTAAGCTTCCAAGGGCAGCTATTTGGCCTTTAAGCTCTCAGATGGATGCTAAGCTCCCTGGCCTACACACTAGAAGAAGGTACCCTTCTCTCTGGTCATCTCTGAACCTTCAGCTATTTAAAATAATAGTAGCTGGATAAAGTTGGATATGCCTCCAGGGCTTGGAGTGTCGTTGGCAAGTTGATGGATGCTTATAAAAGAAATTACTTTTCTGTGAATTTAAGGCTAGCCTGATCTACATAGCAACTTCCAGGCCAGTCAGGGCTACATGGTGAGACCATTGTCTCATATAAAGGTGAAAAGCCGAGTGTGGTGTATATATCTTTAATTCCAGCACTTATGGGGCTGAGGCAGGTAGATCTCTGTGAATTTGAAGCCAGCCCAGTCTACATGATGAGTTCCAGGCCAGCCAGAGTTACACTGAGATGTTGTCTCAAAAAACCCAAAACAAACAAAAAACTCAGCACCTGCAAGGTGCTTGGGCAGCTGACAGGGACACTAGTTGCTGAAGACCTACTCTGTGTCACTTAGTGTCACTTGTCACTACAGGTACTACTATTGAGGCAGTTCAAAGCTTAAGACCCACCAGCTCAAGGTAGTTTTCCCATCCCAACCTTGAGTGTGCCAAGGGCCCTGTGGATGGTACTGCTGCCTGAGCTTTCTTGATGAACTTCCCTTGGCTCTCAGCCCATTAGTAGGGGCTGATGAGACAACAGCAGGCTCTTCCCACTGATTTCAGGCCCAGCCTGGGAGCCCTGCCCCAGAGTGCAGTGGGCTTTGGTACCTCTACGTAGGAACCTGGAAAGTAGGAAGCATGAGAACCGTCTGCCGCTCTGCTCAGAAGGAGCTCTAGAACTACTAGGTGACATAGGGTAGGTCTCCAGCAGCTAGTATCTGTGACGGCTGCTCAAGAACCTTACAGGTGCTAAATTAGCTCAAGTCACTTTTTTGTTGTTATTGGTGTGGTGGTGGTGGGGTGTTTTATGGAGTTTTTTTGTTTTTTTTTGTTTTGAACAACATCTCACTGTATCCCTGACTGGCCTGGAATTCACCATGTAGACTAGTTTATGTGCTAATGTGTGGAGCCTATGTGTGCAGTGAGGTTTCCTTAGCTGAACAGTCTTGCAGACCTAGGTGGAAGAGACAGCAAGGGGCAGTCACAGCCTTCCAGAAGGGTCTCCAGAATTGTGGTATGAGCTGCCTCTGCCAGTGCTCCTTTCAGGATATCTTGGTATATAATGTTGGCTGGGGTGCCATAGCTAGGCAGAAACTTGGCGTGAACAGTTCAGAAACCTGCAGCAGGTTTTGAGTCTATGGAAGCTGCTCTCAGATCCTGGTCAGGGTTGGGGAGCCATATTTTGAGGGGGATCTTTCTGTCCAAGCATTTCCACCCAAGCTTCCAGTCCTTTGCCTGGAGTGGATCTTAGAAGCCAAGGCCAACTTCATCACTCACTTTGCAGTGATTGAGGCACATATTTCACTTATGTGGCCATGAGGAGGGGATTCTGGAGGGTACCCGGAGTGGGGTTGGGGTGGGAGATGCATCTGCAGTGGCTGGAAGAAGCTACCAAGAGGTGGCAGGAGGCTAAGGGAAGCAGGGCCCTTAGCTGGTTGAGGCCCTGTGGCATTGGGATGACCCTTCTGCCTTGAGTACAGTGGGGGGTCTGCTGGCACTACTCCAGGGCATGGGGGTGCTTACTGCCCTCCTTGTTTGTCCTCCCTCAACCCTTAGTAGAGAGCCACCTCTGCAAAGGAGCCACATCAGCAACTGTGCCCTGCATCTTCTGCAGGACACAGTCATGTTTTCATTTGCCTCATAAAGGCTGCTCTAGGAAGACAGCTCTGGTGTGTGGGGGTGGGGTGTGGGGGTGGCTTCTAATCAAATGAAAATTAACTTATGTCCTTTGTCACCAAAGGCAAGTTAAGTCAGAGCTGCTACAGAAAGGGCTGCCACAGCACTGCAGAACCTGGGGGTCTTGCCTTAGAACTGGGCAGCTATTCAGCCATGCTGACCTTGAGCACTTCTTCCAAGGTTACTTGCGTACACTCAGCAATATAAAAACCAGGGCAGAGTGGCAGCCTTGAAGATGTAGTCTAATTAGATCCCCAGACCTACTGGGGCTAGCAACATACCATCTTAGGAACATAAGAAATACCAGGTTTGCTTCTAGCTAGCCTCTTGGGTTTCTCAAAGGCCAGTAACATACTATCCAGAATGGCAGTGAGGGGTGTGGCAAGTTAAAAGTCAGGTCAATCTCTAACCTGCCTCTCACATTTCCTTGGCCTCTTTAGCTCTTAGGGACCTCTTAGATTGATGATGAGATCACAGGAACAACCAGGCCTCGAAAGATGGGCAACGGGGACTCTTAACTGTAGGGTAAACCGGCAATACCCATTCTGTTGTCCTAGAAGAAGTAGGGACCTGGCTCACCACCCAGAGGCATAGAGGGAGGAGTCAGAGGAGGTGAGAGTCACAGGAGCAAGGGCTTAAAGCTCCAGAGGAAAGTGTGGGGCAGCTCCAGGAAGGGGTGTCTTTTAAGTCCATGTACCCTCTGTCTGGCTGTAACTCCAATACTATGTATGGCACTGCCAACTATCGATGGTGTTAATTGTAGACTGGAGGACAGAGGCACACACCCTGTGGGCTAAGGGACAGGGAGCTAAAGTTTGTGTGTTGGACTCTCCATAGTAGGAAAGGATGCTGCATTGCTGAGATAAGATGGCCCTGGGGGCATGGTTGAGAGTTGACAGCCTCACTGACCTCCTTGAGGTTGCAAGTGACAATGGGGCGAGACTGCCGGGCCCATAGCTCTCAGAGTGTTTATGAGTAGTTTCTGCAGGCTACAGCTGCACAGAGTGCACCATCTGGGCATTTTCCCTAGCTACAGGGTGTCTGGATAAAGGGCCACGTGACTGGAGGGCCGTGGCCCGGTGTCATTACAGTCCTACTCTCTGGAAAAGAAGTTCTCATTGGAAAGAAAAGGTAGCCTGGGCTATGAATATTGCCCCATTTTAGCCCTTAGTGGGCACTTCAAAGTGTCTCACTGCTGGGGCTGGACACTTTCCTTCTTTGCCATGGGAAGGGCTCAGCTGCATGGGACCTGTCCAAGACCCAGGCACTGAGTGATGTGTTTTGTTATATTGTTTTCCTCCCTCAGAAATTAATTCAGAACATGAGGTTTTCAGCATGAGCAGTAATTTCTGTTTATTGGAAGTTATGCCATGTGTGGCCTATTGGCAAGCTGTTTTTATGTCTCTCGAGCATGGACTCATTTTGTCCTGGTGCTGTGGAACAAAGAGAAACAGCTCAGTGGCCAGGCTCCCCAGGGGTTTGGGGCAGGAGCAGGGCAGGCTGGGGAGGGATGGCTCTGGTAACATCTTCTGCATAGTCTTTCTTCCTCAAAGACAGAAGGGCAAATAACTTGTTCCCAGAGAAATCTTCAAGGACATAGCCGGGAGGATGGGAGTAGGGAGGGTAGTAAGAGGCCCAGTGGTGCCCGTCTTTCCTGTTGATGGCTACCACCCTAGAAGGTTGCTGCGTTTCAGGAAAGTGTTGGCTATGTTCCTGTTTGTCTTTATCTTGTCCTATCCTGACCACTTAAGAATAAGGCCATTCTGACATATGGGCTGTTCTTAATGACCCAGCCTGTAAAATTGGGTTTCATCAGTGAGAAGCTGCATATGGGAACCTCTGAGAATAATGCATGCTTCAGGAAAGTAGTCCCCATAGGGTCCCATGGTCTTCCCAATATTTCCACCCATTCCTGTCCCTATATTCTGTCTGTCTCTCACCTTGCACCCTCTTCTATGGTATCAGAACCTCTGGCCTACCCCTTTTCTTCAGGTGCTCGCGCCTCTCTGCCCTCAGCCTTTATTATCTCCTCATCCATGTCTGCTTGGTGTCCCAGTAACACAGTGAGGACAAGTGCTATAGCAGCTATATATAGCCTGGAGGAGCTAACAGTGACCATAGGGGTCTGTGCCTAGAGACAGTGAACCTGAAGGTCAGATGACAGCAAACAACACTGTGCACTGGGGCCAGCTGTGCCTGAGCAGAGTCGTGTGATGATCAGATTTTTGTAACCCACCTTGAACTCACAGAATGCCCTCTGGCCTGCCCACTCCTCTGGATGAAGTCTAACTGATAGGTCAGCTGGTCCAAGAAGCACAACTAGTAGGGAGTACCCTTCAAAGTCTTAGGACCCCAGGCAGTGGGCAGTGCTGTTACCTCATAGATGGCACATACTGTCTACTTTGACTAGTCCTGTCTACAGTTCCCTCTGAGCTTCTGGCCTGGGGTCAGAGGGTGCTTATAGCCTGACCAGTGTGATTTAACAGAGGAAGAGGTTTTTCTGGGAGCCCTCAGACAGGATCTATGTCTCCTCCCTGTGCAAAGTAGAAAACTTCTATGCAGATTTATCCTGCCATTGGGAGAGGCCTGCTTTTCTTCCCCTTCAGTGTCTGGGGGTTGAGTAACACTGCTGTAAGTCTTCAGGGACAAATATTCTTCCTCAGCCTTGAGTGAGGCCACAGGTCCCTGTGTGGGACTTCACCAGATGTAGCTACTCTGCTTAGAACTTTCTAGTCCCCAGCAGCCTCTTCTTGCCCAAAGGCTTCAGCCACACCTTTCTGAACCTTTCTGAGCCTTCCTCCTGCACTTCTGCTGAATCCATAACACAGGTAGGACTAAGAAAGGCTGCTCCATGCCGGGCAGTGGTGGTACACACCTTTAATCCCAGCACTTGGGAGGCAGAAGCAGGCGGATTTCTGAGTTTGAGGTCTACAGAGTGAGTTCCAGGACAGCCAGGGCTATACAGAGAAACCCTCTCAAAAAACCAAAAAAAAAAAGAAAAGAAAGAAAGGCTGCTCCTGCCAGCCTCTAGCTGCAGCTCATGCCTTTCTTCATGAGCCATCAGATCTAGAAGAGTATGGCCTGACATACTAGGAGGCTGTAAACATTGGCGGGTTCTTAGATGAGGGTCTCACCTAGGAGCAGGCAAGCCTTTGCCACAGGAGCCTATTTTAGTTACTATTGTATTGCTGTAAAGAGATGGCATGACCAAGGTAACTCTTATAAAAGAAAGTCCTCTCCTGTATTTTTTTTATTGGATATTTTATTTATTTACATTTCAGATGTCATCCCCTTTCCTCATCCCCCCACATAAACCCCAAGCCATCCCTCCTCCTCCTTTTTGCTTTTATACCATTTTAATTTCATGCAAGCCTTTAATTGGGGGCTTGCTTACAGTTTTAGGTTAGGCCGTGATCATCATGGTGAGAAGCAGACAGTTATGGAGCTGGAATAGTATCTGAGATCTTTATATCCTTACCCATAGGCAGAGGTGGGGAGCAGGGACTAGATCTGGTATCAGCTTTTGAAACCTCTTAGCCCACTCCCAGGGACACCCCTCCTCAATAAGACCACATCTCCTGATCCTTCCCAAACAGTTCAGCTAACTAGTGACTAAATAGTCACATGAATGAGCCTATATAAGAGCGAACCCTTCCTTCTCTAAGGACACCACAGAGCCCTTATCATGTTTCTAGAGTGAATGTTTGGGCCCCATTGAGAGCAGAAATAGAAAGAACTGTTATATTTCGGGACCAAGATAATGTATTTATGAGGCCCAGGCCCTGGGGACACGGGGATATAGTTCAGCCATCTCTGGACAATTGGGATCTCCATGAGGCTGTCCTCTTCTATATGCTCCCACTATGGAATGGTTCCGGAGCAGGGCTGAGGGCCAGGTAAGCTGTGCGGCTCTTACCCCTCATTCTCTCAGAACCTTCCAGGGGCAAGGAAAGAGGGACATCTCTGTTTGACTTCAGCCCTCATCCTAGCACCTAGAGTATGTATGAGCCCAGCCAAATAGCACACTGCCCCCATCCCTGAGGGAAAATAGCCTAGGGTCCTCCTAGAGCAGCAGTTCTCAGCTTTGGGTTGTGACCCCATGGGGGTGTCAAACAACCAACTTTTTCATGGGGGTCACCTAAGACCATCAGAAAACACAGGTATTTACATTATAATTCATAACAGTAACAAAATTACAGTTATGAAGTAGCAACCTAAATTTTATAGTTGGAGGTCACCACAACATGAGGAACTGTATTAAAGGCCCACAGCATTAGGAGGGTCGAGAACCACTGTTTTAGAAGGAGAAGAAGGGGTATAGGCTGGGAACCCAGACAGCATGCTTGTTTTGACTCTGATTGGGGAAGGCAGCCATCCATACATAGTAACTCAAAGTAGGTATGCTTGTCTTGTCACAGGACTGACCAGCTGGGCATGTTTACACACAAGGAATTTGAGCAACTGGCCCCCATACTAGATGGCTTCAGCCTCATGACATATGACTACTCCACATCACAGCAGTGAGTATGGGCTGCTAGGGCGCTGTAGGTACAGTGGGTCTTCAGGAAGATACAGCCTGCACCTTGGTCTCTCAAGCAGACCTCTGCCTGTGGGCTCTGTGGCTCAGCATAAATGGGCAGTCACTTTCCTTGCACCTGAATACTGCCAGATGGAAGCTAATGGTGTTCCTGCCCTGTTCTCAGGAGAGCTGACTCTTTGAGAAGTCCCTGCCTGGGTAGAATAGTAAGCATAGTCTGTCTGCCACTTCTGTTTTCCTTGGGCGTTGGACGCAGCTGCATGTCTGCTGATCCTTCCTTGCCCAGTATTTTAGACCTGTTCCTACTGCTCCAGGGATGGGGAGGTTACAACTTAGTACTTTGCCCCATGCAAGACACCTGTGGGTCCTATCAAAAGGCGCTAAGGCCACTTTGCCTACAGTACTTAAATGATGTTTCTGGTTCAGCCCCTTAAAAAAAAAATTGTGATATATTCACTGTCTCATTTTTCTAAGATTTATCTTGTAATTTTTTAATTATACATGTATATGTCTTGTGTGGGGGGTATAAGCATGTGTGTGGGCTCTCAAGGAGGCCAGAGCTGTTGGATCCCCTGAAGCAGGAGTTCCCACCATGTGTGAGCCTGTGTGTAGGTGCTGAGAACTGAACTCAGGTTCTCTGCTATCTTTCCAGCCCAGAGAATAGGCCCTCACTCTGTATCCCAGACTGGTCTGAACTCACTTTATAGCCAAGGCTGGATTTATACTTGTAGCAGGTGTGTGCCACAATGTTCAACTTCTTCCCAACTCTTTTTTTTAATTTGTTTATTTTTATTTTATGCACATTGGTGTTTGTATGTATGTCTGTGTGAGTGTGTCAGATCCCCTGGAATAGGGACAGTTGTGAGTGGTCATGTGGGTGCTAGGAATTGAACCCAAATTCTCTGCAGGATAGCGCTGCCATCTCTCCAGCCCCCACCCCTCACCCCCACCCCTGGAGACAGGGTTTCTCTATGTAGTCTTGGCTGTCCTGGAGCTTACTATGTAGACCAGGCAGGCCTTGAGCTCATAGAGATCTCCTGCCTCTGCCTCCCAGGTGCTGAGTTTAAAGATGTGTGCCATTACACCTGGCTTCACAATTCTTGAGAAGTATTTGCCATAACATTGAAGGAAATAGGCCCAAGTAGATAACCTAGAGGACCAAACTAGAGTCAGACACAGGACTTCCTGCCTTTTTCTCAGAGTGGCTCCATTTCCCATTGAACTTGCAGGCCTGGCCCTAATGCTCCATTGTCATGGATTCGAGCCTGTGTCCAGGTCCTAGACCCCAAGTCACAGTGGCGAAGCAAGATCCTCCTGGGATTGAACTTCTATGGCATGGATTATGCAGCCTCCAAGGATGCCCGTGAGCCTGTCATTGGAGCCAGGTGAGCCCAGGGCACTCCTGGTCACATTGTAGGTGTGGCCAGTCATAGAAATGTGGGTTTCAATCCCTGGCAAGGGAGGGGAAAGTTGGAGCTGAGGAGGTTAGGGGTAGCTCCTTTTGGGTTTTTGGTCTGTGGAGTCTGAGACACAGGTTGGGTAGAAAGCTCCAGTCCTCTGTTGGACACACCCCCAGGCCCATGAGGGTTATCACTTCACCCGTAGTGTTGATGCCTCAGCCGAGGTCTGCATCTATGGTTCAGTTGTTCTGCTATAGGGGAGAGGGTTGGACGTGGCTGGCTGGGTTTGACATGGCTTTACGTAGTTCTTCTGGGTGGCACCCATGTCAAGTGGACTTGGCCAGGACTGGCTCTTCCTTTTGGGCCCCATCATTTCCTCCACTGAGGGTCTCCTCCGGTGTCTTTGGCTGTGTGTTTTTTTTTTTTATGGAACGCTTCACGAATTTGCGTGTCATCCTTGCGCAGGGGCCATACTAATCTTCTCTGTATCGTTCCAATTTTAGTATATGTGCTACCGAAGCGAGCACAGCTGTGTGGTTTTAATAGTGTGTTTTAAAGTACTGCTTCTACTTCCTCCCTGTGCTTTTCCTGTGTACAAATCTGACTGTTCCCTTCTTCAGTGCTAGCTGTTGGGTTTCAGCAGTTTGATAACTTCAATCTGACACCTGTGCTCAGTGTTCATTGATCTCTCCATGGGCTGTGTGCTCACTTTTTACCACGTTTGGGGCATTGAGTAGTTTCCTCCTCTGTTCCCTCAGATGTGTGGTGTGTGCTGGCCTGGGCTCCTGAGATGTGTTTTTCTTTTGATTTTAGTTGTTTGCTGTTGCTGTCTCGAAGCAGGCTGTTTTCTTTCCCAGTCCCTCCTGGCTGTTAACCCCACCTGGGTTCTTTTCATCTCACATCTACAAGCTCTCTAGTTCATGATTCACCTCTCTGTGGATTCAGTTGTGCTGCTGCTCAAAGTCTCCCTCTGTAAGTTCTGACATCAGTGCTGGCTAGCCTCCACAGGTGACGTCTCCCTCAGTGAGGGAGTGAGGCTGCTGTAGAGCCCCTCTGAGGGCATTAGATGGTGTGAAGTTCACTATTGAGTGTTAGATAGTTTAACATTCTCACAAATCTGGGGCCTTTGTTCTGGGTTGGTTACTTAGAATCCTGACTAGGCATTATGGTAGATACCTTTAATTACAGTGCTTGGAAGGCTGAGACAGGTTGATTTCTGTGAGTTTCTTTTTTTTTGGGGGGGGGGGGAGTTTCGAGACAGGGTTTCTCTGTGTAGCCCTGGCTGTCCTGGAACTCACTCTGTAGACCAGACTAGCCTCGAACTCTCGAACTCAGAAATCCGCCTGCCTCTGCCTCCCAAGTGCTGGGATTAAAGGCGTGCGCCACCACTGCCCAGCTTCTGTGAGTTTCAAGACAGCCTGTGTATCAAGTTCCAGGCCAGTCAGGGATGCATACTGAGATCTTGTTTCAAAAAAAATAAGAAGCATTTAAGCTACCCACTTTCCCAGTGACTTTCCATGGAGAATGGTATCTAGAAACAGAGATTGGGTATTTTTGCCCACTGGTATAGTCGTTTCTTTCCGATCCCTAGATGGGCACATTCTATGGAAAGTGCCATGTGTGGATCACCCAGGGAAAGTGAGTAGAGGCCAGGCTGTCCACCTTGTAGTGAGTGCTGATGTTCTGTTCAATCTACGCTTCAAGGTTCTCTCCACCTTGGCCCCAAGACAAAGCCAGAACTGAATAAGATTTATTCGGCCCTTAGCTAAGCTTGTAGTGGATAGAAAGATTGGGACTCGTCTCTGTGGCCCTGGTTGTTTGTAATCAGTGGAGGTATACTCATCAGAGCCGAGATCACCTCTCATTCAGTTCTTCCATTGGTCCTTCCAAGGTGGTGCATTAGGGTGGGCCATGCTCCAAAGCCATTGATGTGAATTCTGTCTTCCCTACACGTCTACACTCTTCAGTACCCACACAGCTTATTCCAACATCTGGGGTTCATCACAGACTTGAGTTATAGCTGTTCTAGCCCACAGTGCAGCTAGCTTGTTTTGTCATGATCCTTGGTCTAACAACAGACAAGGGAGGTTTACTGACTGAGAAGGACCTAACACGGGGCAGACAGGGTAGGAAGCTATTAAGGCTTTGGGGGCCACCCACTGTTTTCCAGGAGACTGTTGAGGATCCTGTCAGCCTCTCACAGCTATGTCCTGTGCCTGAGGATGTGTGCAGCAGAAACTAGACATGAGGCTGCCATGGTGAAGGCTCCTTCTGCTCCACTCGGGAGCACACATACCCACACGAGCTGTTCTTAGTCTCCTGGCCTTTCAGGATTTGCCCAGCTAGGGAAGGAAGAGTGTACCTCTCAATCCTCTTCTTACTAATGGCTCCTCTGGGGCAAGATGAGGGCATGCATGCTCCAACCTGGACATGGGCCTACCCAAGGGAAACAATTAGATGGAGAAAGTAGCTTCCCTGGGGCTAGGCCTGGCAAGCTCATCACTTTTGCCAGCCTGCCCATGCAGAAAGATGCTGCCTGCCCAACCTCACCTTGTCAGGGCTGCAGTATAGATGCCCATTCAGCAGGGACACTTACTTCCCCAGGACTGAAATAAATAACCAGCCGGACTTCCATGGTTATCCATGGCTATAGAACCAGGCAGCACTGACCCTGCCTCTGGTACGTATCGAGGAGTATGTGCTCCTCACCTTAGCCCTGGCCTGTGGGGCTGACCTGCCAGGAGAGACCTAGGAGGACACAACAAGAATGTCCCACAGGCAGCCGGGCAGTGGTGACGCATGCCCTTAATCCCAGCACTTGGGAGGTAGAGCCAGGCGGATTTCTGAGTTCCAGGCCAGCCTGGTCTACAGAGTGAGTTCCAGGACAGCCAGGGCTACACAGAGAAACCCTGTCTCGAAAAACAAAAACAAACAAACAAAAAAAAGAATGTCCCACAGGTACTGCTGCCTGCTGGCAGTTTGCTGCTTGGTGACTGCTAGAGCCTTTCCTTGGCAGATCTCTGGCTCAGGACTCCTGAAGCTTTCCTGAGTGAACACAGCTCCTGCTACTCAACTGTCACTAGGCTTTCAGATCCACAGAATGCTCTTCTAGACCCCACCTCAACCCCAGTGACATCCGACCTCTCCGTGCAGACAAGCTTCCTATGCTTCCTCCTTACTTCAACCTGATTTCTGGAAGTACCTGTGCTTTCAGCTCAGAGCCTTTTCTTGCTCCCTGCTTGCACCTTCTGCTGTTGGCACCATTCTGTTTCTTACTGATATCGCTGTCAACTGCAGTTGGTCCTATGCCTTGGGTAAAGCAAATTACTGCTCCCAGCCCACCCTACACACTGTAGATGCTGCTGGGTGACATCTTTCATAGGGTCCCCTCTCAAGCCTTGTCTTTCCAAAGTGAAGAGCTCTCATTCCTTCATCCTGTTTGTCTCCTCCCATGGGGATGTGTGCAGAGCAGGTGGCAAGACAGGATAAATTCAGTACTTTGGTTCTTCTTTGTCTCTGATGCCAAAATTCACAGAAATGACCAGTTTTCTTCCTGATCTCATTTTTATTACTTATGTTTTCCATTGTTTTAGAGACAGTCATACTCTGTAGTCCAGGCTGGCCTAGAATTTACTGTCCCAGAACTTACTCTGTAGCCCAGGCTGGCCTCAGTCTCATGATAATCCTCCTATCTCATTGAGCTAGCTCTAGCTTCCAGATCTTATGCCCTCTATTTAGTTTGTTCTCCCAAAATTCCAAGCATCATCTGACAACCAGTGATGTGGGTAAAGGATTCCTTCCCCCTCAAGGTCCCCGCAAGTTGTCATTTTGGGCACCCTGGCTTTAAGTGGCTTTCACTGCCCAAGTGTAGACCTCAGGCATGAGCTCCTCTGCCAGAACAGTTTTGACAGCTCAGGCTTGTCAACAGTTTTTGTTTCCATAGAATGGGACAGTACTCCATGGGGGCTCTATACCAGAGACTTGAGAAACTCCCAGAGGAGGCTTTGCATCTGCTGAGAAGCCAGTAGAGATCCACCTTGAGCTGTGAGAGACCTGTAACCCTATGGAGCCTTGATTGTCTGACCAAAGGTTTTGTTGTTCCCAGGGCAGGTTTAGGGGTGCCTCTGCCATCAACCATCTCTTCTCAGCAGATCTGGGCATTGGGAAGAGGGGAGTCCTGCCAGAGCCGTACCCCTGGCAGGCCTGGGGCTGGCTTCAGAGCCCTATACAGATCTAGGAGGTTCCAAAGAAGAGCCTCTTAAATACAATTTGAGCCCAAAACTGGCACTGTGTAGGGGTAGCCAGGTATACAGTGTATAAGGTGTCTTCATACCTAGATCCCAGTGAGTGTGCTCAGCCCACAGGCCTGCACATGCCCTGTTTTCAATGATAGGTCTTGAAGAAGCACCAGTTCTAGCTGTAGTGCTTTCTTTGATTAGCTTTGGCCATGGTAGATACAGGTAGCAGCATAGCAGGTCAGGCAAGTCTATCATCTGCACCTGCTGGCTTTACTCAGTGTTAATCCTCACACTCTGGAAGCTGTACCCCACTGAGCATCTCAGTTCTTCTTCTGAGGATGCCAAACCTCACCTCGCCTTGTACCCTTCCTGGGACAGCAACCATTTGACATTGCCAACATCATTCTTCCTTCTAGGGCTCAACCCTGCCTGCTGGTCACTCACCAAGTTCCCTTATACTTGTATATGGAATCAAAGGGCCTCTCATAGACAGGGCCTCTCACAGAAAGGTTTCAATTGACTTTTTTTTCCCCCAAAGCAGAATTCCAGGTTGATGGCACAGGGTCATGGGTCATAGTCTCTTCCATGTTGTAGTGCAACCCCTCTGGTGGGGCTGAATGCAGTTAAGAGAGGTAGCTGTGAGACAAGCAGACCTGCCCTGCTGGCAAGGCCAGCTGAAATCCCCAATGCCCCCAGACCAGGCACAGCATGGTGAGGAAGGTGTTAGGGGGCTTACTGACTAAGGTCTAACTGCTCCTCAAGAACACAGCTTAGCAGGATGCAGCCCCTTCATATCGGTTACCACAGGTACCTCCATTGATGGCCCCATGGGGCAGATAATGACCTGGTGTGAGATACAGGTGAACTTCTTAAGCTTCTTAGAATTTAGTTGTGTACCCCTCCTTTTAAAGATTTACTTATTCTTATGTACACTGATGTTTTACCTGCATGTGTGTTTGTGCAAAGGTACCAGATCTTCTGAAACTGGAGTTACAAACAATTGTGAACTGCCATGCGGGTGCTGGGAATTGAACCCGTGTTCTTAACCACTCAGCCATCTCTCCAATCTTTCAGTTGCCATATTTGTAAAAATCCAAGCATGGTCTCAGGATGATCTGCCACCCCATCTCAGCCTCTAGCACAGAGCCCTAGTCCTCTCCAAGACAGACATGGTTCAGCCACTTAACCATCTGCTCAGCTGTATATGGAGCCATGGCCCTGTGATAGGGGAATTGGCCAGCTCACTCACGCCGGTGGCTGTGATCTGTTTGCCTCTACCAGCCAAGGAGACCATCTGTGTCTTTCCTATGGTAGGATCTGCAGAGTGGCACCCCTTATTGGTATGACCATGGCTCCTAGTGAAGCTCTGGATGGCCTGCTCATTGCCTGTCTTTAGAGTTATGGCACCTCACAATAGCAGAAACAGGTTCAGGATGCCTGTCCTGGTCTCCTCACTTGGCTGACTCAGCATAATTAAGCTGATTAAGCATCATAGTTAAGCAACTGCACATATGTGGGCTCTCATGGACTTACCGGACAACTACCTCCTCCCTTCTGCCCCCTGAAAGGTGAACTCACTTGGGCTGTGTCCTCTGACTCCGCCCTCCCACCAGGCTGTAGAATCATCCTAGTGATGACCCGCAGTTTGCTTAGTGATCTGACAAATGAAAGCCAACTGGCCAGGAAGAATGTGGGATCCTTCTGGCATGGGCTGTTGATGCTCCCAACATGGTGATGCTGTAATTATCCTGTGATACATGTGGAAGCCATCATGGTCCAGGCAGTCTGTGAAATGGAGAGCCAGCTTGGTGCTAGTGAGCATATCTACCCTGTTCCTCTTTACCCTGTAATTCCAAGGCAAGTTCCATCATCAGTACAGTCGATAACTTTGTGTTCTGTGGTGAGAAGCCTCTAACTATGGCAAAGACAGAAACCACATGAAGATGGGGCCCAGCGATGTGGTCCTCATTCCTACCCAGCCTGTGTGTGCATCTCACCCTAGATAGTCCAAGAGAGGTCCTGAGCCACTTCCTCTGAGTCCCTCCTTACTCAGCCCCAGCTAGCTCTGTGCATGTCATCACGTCCAGAACATTCTGACCAAACCGCTTATACAGCCCTGCCTTTTGTTTTGTTTAACTTTTATTCATTTACTTTGGGAGTTTAAGCACACACATGCCACGCACTGTTGTGGAGGTCAGCAGAGAGCAACATGCAGAAGTTGGTTCTCTTCTTTCACTGTCTGGGTTCTGGGGATGGAGCTCAGGTCATCGGGCTTATGGCAAGCACCTTTACCCACTGAGCCACCTCACCAGCCCTGCTTTGTTTCTTAAATTAATTTTTAATTTGCTTTTGTTTTTGACTGTATGTATTGGGGGAGCTGTATATGAACACAAGTGTCAGAAATATCAGATCCTCCTGGAACTGGAGTTACAGCAGGTTGTGTGACTCACCCAGTATAGATGTTGGGAACTGAATTTGGGTCCTTTGTAAGAGCATGTACATTCTTACCTGCTGAGCCACCATTCTAGCCCTGGTTTTTGCTCTATTTTGTTTTGTGTTTGTTTGGGTTTTTTTTTTTTTTTTTTGAAACATAGTTTCTCTGTATAGCCCTGGCTGTCCTGGAACTCACTCTAGATCAGGCTGGTCTTGAACTCAAAGATTCACCTACCTCTACCTCATGAGTGCTGGGATTAAAGGCATGTGCCACTACTGCTAGCTTTCAGGCCCTATGTTTTTCAAGTAAATTAAAAATAAATTTTAATGTATATATTATATATCGATCTTTTCCCCTTCTTGTCCTCACCTTCCTTTTCCTCACTCCTCCCTGCCTTTAGTCTCTTGTGTCCTCTAGACAGTTGACTTCCACTTTCATGTCATATGTATATATGTGTATACACACACACACACACAAGTAAAATTAGGAATCACAAGAGAAAACATAATACTTGTCTCAAATTGACTTAATTCACTAATATGATTATCTGATTATACCCATTTTTCTGCAAATGATATGATTCATTCTTCTGTTTGACAGCCATGATTTTTAGGAGCCCTCTTGAGCAGATCCAAGAAAAAGGCTTTCTATCACCTGCCAGCCTGACACTGGCCTCACTCAAGGCCTTTCTAGAGTTGGCCCTCAGCTCAGATGTCATGTGAGGGATACCCTAGGGAGATGATGAGGCTCCCTCTTGACTGAGCTTGCAGTGCAGGATTTGATCTTGGGCAGGTCAGGGTAGTGGAAATGCCCGACCTTCTACCTTGTAGGATGACTCCAACCTAGCCTTAAAAGACTTATTTATAATTTTTAAAAATTGTTTTATGTGTGTGGATGTTTTGCCTGCATATATGCTAGGTACCACATGCCCACCTGGTGACCACAGAGGCCAGAAGAGAGCACGCACTAGATCTCCTAAAATGGAGTTACAGACAGTTGTGAGTTGCCATGTGTATGCTGAGAATTGAACCCAGGTCCTTGCTCATAACTGCTAAGCCATCTTTCCAGCCCCCTATTTATTTATCCTTATGTGTATGCGTGTTCTGTCTACATGCCTGGGGCCCAGAGAGGTAAGAAAAGAGATCCAAAGTTCCCAGAGTTATGAACAGCTACTGTGTGAGTACTAGCAACCAATCTTGGGTCCTCTGCAGGAGCAGTAAGTGCTCTTAACTGCTGAGCTCTCTGTCTCTCTAGCCTGTCCCAGCACAGCTTTTGTTGGTACTGACCTGGCAGTGTGTCTGGATGTAGCCAGTTCCTCGTGGAACTCTGGGTTTAGTGGGATGTCAGATATAAAGGACCAGGGCCTCAATGTCAGCTGTGTGGGGTTGTGACCTTGATCTGAGTTGTTACTCTAGGCCCTATCATGGAGGCTGAGGGTCCTACTGCAGATTTGGTCCAGTCTCTCAGCAGTTTTGTCCTCTGTCCCTGCCTATGAATCACAGTTGACTCATTAGGCTCTGAGAACCTTCTTATCACTGGAAACAGGTAGGACACCCTCTGTCACTGGTGCTTTAAGCTCCTCTGGAAAGCATCTAGGTGGGTTCGCTCATGGCGCTGTCAACATTCCTGACTCTTTCATCTGAGGCCTCATATCATGTACATTACTCACCCCACATTGCAGAGTGTGTAAAGTAGTGTATTCACAGTTATATAACCCTTTCCAACTCAGAGACATTTCATTACCCCAAAAGAAGCCTTTTACCCTTTATAAGTCATGCCCCTTACAAGAGGTCCTATTGACCTCTACCCTGGATCATGTCCCTGAGGGTCAGGTGTCTGTTGAGTTACATGAAATAGATTCATTCACTATGTAGTTAAGTTTTCTTAGCTGAGGGAAATGCCTACTCCTCAATTCTTCCTTACAGTGGATGTTGTGTCTCCGAGCTGGCCTGAACCCCTAGACTTAGATGATCTTTTTGACTACAGACATTCCAACCTCTTCTGTCCTACGGACTTATATACCTTCCTGTACTTCACGTGAAGCCCATGACCAGCTCTCCATGCATTGCTCCTCCATGCCATCCTTTGGGCTTGTTTAACTTTTCTCTATCTCCCCTCCTCTCACAAGGCCCCTTACCCCATCACTGCATGTTCCCTGTCATCTGCTTACTTATGCCTCATCTCAGAAAGGTGGGGTGGCCCTTGCTGTTGTGCATGGCAACCAGGCCCTCGGTGGAGCTTGCCCTTCACATGATGCTCCACAGGAGTCACATAAGCCCCAGAGGGCTCCAAGGCCAGGCCTTGGGTTTTGCTGTGCTTGGGAGTTGAAGTGTCCTGCACCCAACCAGACATCTTCAGACTGACTTCTGTAACAAGGTATTGTGAGGGGGCTAGAGCAGAGGATGCACAGAAAGCCCTTGGCTAGTGCAGCTATACCTGGTTCCCAAGGCAGCCATACTTAACTCTTCTCCACACCTTCCCCTGCCTCTCAATTCTTTGTCTTCAAAGCTTGCTTAGAGGAGCAGTCCCTAGGGTTCATGCTGTAGGGAGGCATAGGGTCCTCCTATTCTGATCAACACCTGCTCCCATAGGATCAAGCATGGAAACACACACACACACACATACACACACATACACACACACACACACACACACGCTAGCTGAGGATAACCCAGTTCTCTAGAGTATATTGACTAAGAGGCAGCAGGTCTTGTAGGTGTGGCCACAAAAGCCAACATGAATAATGGTGTATATGGCCACAGGCCCAAAGGATCCCAACCCTATAGCCTCTGTCTCATGCCCATATCTCAGGTTCTTTCAAAGAGCATCTCAGCTGACATTAGGTGGAAAGCCAGAAACTGTTAGTACCTTCAGTGGCATTTGAATCAGGTGGCCCAGTAGTATCTGATGATCCTCTTCGTGGAGTGATGTTTCCTGGGTACTCCTGAATAGTTACCTGGGTGGATATGTTTCAGATGGGACCAGTTGAGGACCAAAATGGCGTGGTGCTGCATAGAGGACAAACTAAGCAAATGTCCATAAAACCATGTGTAGTAACACAGGCCTGTGATCTTAGCACTCAGAGGAAGAGTGTGAGCTTGAGTGTAGCCTAGGCTACATAATGAGACCATCTCCAAAAATAAGTGCCCACAGAACCATAGTGTAGGGTAGTTCTTTTTTTTTTTTTTTTTTTGGTTTTTCAAGACAGGGTTTCTCTGTGTAGTCCTGGCTGTCCTGGAACTCACTCTGTAGACCAGGCTGGCCTCGAACTCAGAAATCCGCCTGCCTCTGCCTCCCAAGTGCTGGGATTAAAGGAGTGCGCCACCAACGCCCGGCGTATAGGGTAGTTCTTGCCACACTGTAGAGACGACTGCACTCAGGGTAGATAATGCCATGTGCGTGGAGGTGCTTCAGTGTCTTGCATCAGCTCTGAAGGCTGGGTGCCACTGCCACACCTTTCCAGTACTTCACCTGCCTTCATTTGCTGTGGTCTGCGTGTGGCCACTGAGGAACCAGCCTAATTCAGAGTTGGGGTATTGTTTGAGAGAAGGGACAATAGTGCTTTCCTAAGCATGGGAAGGTGGAACTGTGACCACAAGTTTGCAAAGAGAGTTCAGCTTGGGCTGAGAGGTGGCTGTGAGCCAGACTGTCTATTCATAACTATTCGTTCCCTACTCACCCTGCCTTCTTCCTTCTCCTGACTTATTGGTATATTGGAGACCTCATATCTGTACAGTAGCTCCTACTCCATGTTCCATGAGGCCAGGGCCATTCTCCAGAGCTTGATACTCTCTGGAGCACTGCTGGACAAGATGACAGTTGTTTAAGTCTCCAAGATACCTTGGGGGCTGCTGGGACTCAGCACTGTACCCTCCTTTTGTCAGGAGCCTAAGACAACTACAACTCAGATCTAGAAGGCAGCTCCTTTGCCGGAGGATCCCATACCTAATCCACCAGGGTGCTGGAGCCTCTGCTGCCCACTGTGCCTTCTCTCAGAGCCCTGACTAATAACCCTGAAGACACTCCAGGCTACAGCTGCCTGTACCCACCCTCCCACAACAGTTCTTGGTTGTGCTGCTGGATCAGGGAGGCCTGTACCTGCAGACTCCCAGATGCAAACAGGACATTCTCCCAGACCATCTATTAACATACTTTTGGGCATTTTGGTCTTTATCTGGGAGGGACACTGTTCTGGTCTCAGATGTACAGCATGTGATTGGCTATGTGCTGTGGGTCCTCCCTGCATTGATGGAAACTGCAGTCTTGGACCAAGCAGTTGAGAACAAGCCTTTCTTCAGGAAGGGCAGCACTACTGCAGCTCTGGAAATGAGGCAGGCAGCAGTGTTCACCTGGGGAAAGGAAAGCCTGGGACACTCAGCCTATCAAAGCCAATGTTTCTGCCACTGTCCTGGCAAAAGCCCTGTCCTTTCATCCTTGGCCCACAGCTTGGTGGAGCAACTGAAGTTTATCTCAGGGTAGAGCAAGGTCAGAGCAGAGCATCAGGTGGTCTGTCCATTGGCTCCCCCAAGTAGGATCACAAAAGGTGCTGTTTTCTAGTGCAGGACTTGTGTACAGTGGGACTTCAAGGTTTGACCACCCAAGCTTACTGGCTGAACATAATACAAAGTGCTGCTGGCTCACTGTGAACCTTTAAGAACAATGTATTGCTCACTCTTTCTGTAATATCCATAGCCACATAGAAGCTGGGGCTTAGGGGTGGGCTGAGGTATGTGGCTAGCTCTCACACTCATAACCTGATCTCTCTAGGTACATACAGACGCTGAAGGACCACAGACCCCGAATGGTATGGGACAGCCAGGCTGCGGAGCACTTCTTTGAGTACAAGAAGTGAGTGATTTGTAGCCTACCAAGTTGGAGGCAGGAAGCCTTGTGGGGAGGACAATGAAGAGGGAACAACAGGGGTGGGAAACAGTGAGGGGCCAGGACTGGTGGACCTTCACCCTGATGGAAGGAGAGTGTAGCCAGAAGGCAGGGCTCACGGTCCCATTTCTCCTGCAGGAATCGTGGCGGGAGGCATGTTGTCTTCTACCCAACTCTGAAGGTATGTGCCATGTGCTTTGGCTGTCAACTATAATGCTGTGGTGGGAGTGAGTTTTGGCCAGATGACATCACTGTTGTCAGTACTTGCCATCTGCATTCGAGGTCTGTCCTGTGGGCTTGATTCCAGGCCACACACTGCCCCCATGTCTAGGGTAATTTGGGGTATATTGTGGGGGCAGTGAGGAAGTGGGTGGAGCAGGTGCCCACACTTCTGTCTGCCCCCAGTCTCTGCAGGTGCGGCTGGAGCTAGCCAGGGAGCTGGGCGTCGGGGTCTCCATCTGGGAGCTGGGCCAAGGCCTGGATTACTTCTATGACCTGCTGTAGGCTGGAAAGCAACCCCCAAGTGACTGGACTTTTCTAAGCCATGGAGTGACTGGTGAAATATAGGCCTCTTCTCTGTTTACCGTGAAACAGCTGCTATGGTCCTCAGCAGGGTCCACATGCATGGGTGTTTCCTGGTCCAGGATAAGAATTGGGATCCTTTCTACTCACTACTCACTGCTGCCTGCTGTGGGCCAGGTGAAAACACAACTCCCATCCCCTAGGACAGCCTGGCTCTGGGCTCAGGGCTCTTGAGTGCTTTGCAAGGCCTGTGTAGGATGTGGG
Source organism: Grammomys surdaster (assembly GCF_004785775.1). Lineage (NCBI taxonomy): Eukaryota > Metazoa > Chordata > Mammalia > Rodentia > Muridae > Grammomys > Grammomys surdaster. The sequence continues at coordinate 773,414 of NW_021620446.1, read as the reverse complement.
TTTGGAAGATGTGAACAATCACAGGCTCTTCTAGGCAGCCCTTCTTAGCATCACCCTAAACCCTGACAAAGGCAGTGCAGAGGGCCCTGCTTTCATACTATGATCACCTACCTACCACAAACACAGGTGTATATTCATGGTGCCCGATACTTGGGGCAGGTCCTACACCTATCCCCACTGGGCTTGATGTGACCAGGTTGTACAATCATATTGGAAACTGGCCCAGAGAAGCTGGACTTACTTCTGTGAAACACCATAGGGATAGCCCAGACTGTGTCCACCAGATAACAGGATAGGGCCTGCCTGTGGGACAGCAGTGGCACCTGTGGGCTGAGTGGGACCAGTATCATGAGATCAGAAGGGGTCTATCTATCTTAATGAACAACAACATGCTGATACAATGTTGGGAAGATGTCCAAGACTTCTGAGGCACCAAAAGGTAAAGAATGGCTGATCTACTTATTTCTTCACTCCTTCATTCCAAGTTCCCTCATCCCCTGCTGGATATGATCTCAAGGTAGTGATTTCTAGTCCTGTAGGCCCTTGGGTGGAACTTTCTAATCCACTAGCCAAGGCCTAAGCCATAGAGGTCAGAAACCTTAACTAGGACTCTGCACTGTGAGTTTCTGAGATTTGTAGCTCAGGATTCTCAGTGTTAGAAACGGGGAGGATGCTAAAACAACAGGGCCAGGCCTGACTCATAAAAGGCTGAACCTCTCCCACTTGGAATGGCTTTGGAGTGGGTAGTCCTACCTAGCCATCAGTTGAACCACCTATTGACTATAACCTACTGGTCACTCAGGTCAGTGTGGCCAAGGCCGAGAACTTGGGGTGCTGGGTCAGGGGATCCCTGAGATGGATAGACTCTGCCAACTATCTGATACCTGTAAAGGACTTGGGGGCTGTCCTGACCCTGCTAACTTTGAGGAGATATAGCTCTACAGACCTCAGTGAAGAGGCATAGCCAGGGCAGGATAAGAAGGCTGCTGTGAGGGACAGAGAGGCATCTTGACCTCCCATGCTGTAAGAAGTGGTCATCAGTGTGCTATGTGTGTCATGAGGTAGTAGGAATTGGCTGGCACTGTGGGGCCATGAAAGAGCCTGGTCCCCACACTGGCTGCCCAATGACAGAGCCTGAGTCCTTCTAGCCTTGACTCTGAGGGTTTAGCAGATGGGAGTATTCTCTGAATATAAGAAGTGAGTGATGTGGAGCTCAACTAGTTGTGGGCAGAACACTGGTGAAGGAGCAGAAGTGGGCTAGGGAACAGCCTTCTGTGAGCAGACGGCATGATCAAGGAGGCATGAGGACAAGCAGTATAGGTCAGAGTGCCACAGGCAAGGGTCCTGGTGCAGTCAAATGATGGGAGTCAATGGACCCTGGGTGAGTTCTCCAGGGCCATAGAAAAGTGAGCGACCAGCTTGGCCTCTCAATTGTTTTCCCCTCATTGGTACTGGAGGTTAACCCCAAGAACCATGCAGGGACATCCCACTGAGCAGTGACCTTCAGGTTCTGGGTTTGAGTCAGCAAAGCTGAGGTATGCAGAGGTGCTGCCCAAAAGCTGACAGACTGGTAGATAGAAATTCAGTCAGTGAAGGGCAAGGCAGTCAGTGGCTATGGTGAGCTGCTAACCATGAGCCATACATGACAGCTGCTGAGCTTGAGGAGGAAAGGGGGAGAAAGGAAAGGGCATCCTGGGATTTGAGTGGAGGTCAAAAGGGCCCAGGGTTTGAGGGTCAGCACCCCACTATACTGAGTAGAGTACAACTTCTACTCAGTTTGGCCATCTATGAGTAACAGGGCTAATTAGCAGCTTGCCTGGAGCAGGTGACTCCACAGTAACTCTGAGACTCGTCAGGGTCCTATGGCTTCTACTAGAGGGAGGGCAGTGGGACACAAGGACTCAGCCCAGAGCCAGAGAACAGGAAGGATAGCAGCAGCTCTACAGATATTTGGGTCAAATTTTCTCTAGTGCACATGACACTCAGGTGTGTGAGTCACAAGGATGACTCCTAATGAGAACTGTGTCTCAGAGTAGCCCCTCAGACAGCAGGAGGTAGAGACTGAGAGTCAGATGCCTCACAGCTCCTGAGGGTCCTGGGAGCTCATCTTAATCTGAACCCCCAGAGTACCATCCCTATGGTCAAAGGCCCTTACCTACAGCTCTTCTTTATCCCCTAGTTAAGAAGACTGTCTTTGATGTCTTCTTGATGGTGGCCTGATGCTCTATATGACTCTGGCCAGTGGCGAGGACTCTGTATTTCTAGTGTTGCAATTTTCAGTCTATCCAAACTAATCCAGGGGGCAGAGGTACTAGGACAGAAATACAAGAGTAACTGAGGTAGCCCAGGGGAAACGGGAATGAACAGAGGCCACCCTTTCCCCCAACTAAAACAGGTTAGCAGTGTTCCCCTGAGCTCTAAGCTCTGCAGACCCTTGGAAAATGAAAGAACTTCCTCAGTTGAAGGCTATGGCTGTACAACCTTTGTATGTCCAGCTAGACCCAAGGACTGCTCACATACTTTATTAAGATGCATCTGGAACCACAACCTGTCATGGAATGTGGATCATGGGACCTGGCCCTGCCTGGAGCACCAAGATCATCATGGGTCTTGAGCAGACTGGGCCTGCCCCCAACCTGGCATACATGCAAGGCTGGGAACCCCGTCCTGTGTGAACTCTGGAAGATATATATAGATATAAAAAGTGTCAAAGTCCCCTGGGCCCTTAGCCCTAGATGCCATTTGGCACCAACCCTATAATCTGCTGGCACCCAAGCAGAGTCCCCTCAGGTGCAGGGATGGATCCTGGGTGCTGTGGCCTCAGGCTTTTCCCCCTTGCATTCAGCGGAGCACCAAGTCCTGCATGGGAAGCAGGTCTGACATCTCCCCATGGGCGGGGTCCTTTGGCAGAGAAGCAGAGGCTGTGAGAGCTATGCACAGTATGTGTCCGCCTTTACCACCTGGCAGTACATGGTCATAGCAAAGGTGAGGCCCAGAATCTGTGGAGACAAGAGATCACAGGCCCTTGCTCATAGGCAGAAGCGCTGGTCTTCATTGGTGCCCTGACTGGGGTTCCTGGAGCATCCTGGTATTACTGCACTCTTGCATTTCACCTCCAGGGTAAGTTACATTCTGAACATTAGGTTGCACCCCTCTGCACAGCTGGTCTAAGCCCTGCTGCCTATCCTACTGTACCTACTTATCCTAGCCAACTGAGTAGTATCTGTTTGCCAGATGGATATAGGTCTGTTCCACTTAGCCTGGGGCATCACACTACCAACCCTCAGCAATTCTATAGATGGCTATGAACCCAAGAGGGACGAGCAGGGCCCGAAGGCAGCAAGGTATCAAGTGCCATTCTCATTCTGCCCTGGGACGTCCTGTCACTACCAGTCAATATGGTTACCTGGCTGTGTTGACCCACTAGGTGACAACAGGCTCTGCACAGGGAGTACTGCACAAGGGCAACACTTGGTCCTTGAGATGCCAAAGGTTACCTCCCCTAGTGAACTTCCTCTGTCTGAGACACTGGCTTCTTACAGTCTGCATTGCTACCTGCCTACCCAGGTCACAAGCTCATGAGCAAGTCCTCTGTCATTGTAGTCAGGAATCCCAGGAACTGCCCTGCTCAGCTCACCTGCACCAGTGCTGTGCACAGTCCAAAGATGCCCACAGCTAGCAGGTTCTCCTGGAGCCAGGCCTTCACTGTCTCATAACAGGGCTGCAAGAGAGCCAGAATCAGCTTGGGGAACCCCACCCCTGCAACCACCCACCAGAGGAAGGAAAAGCTCTTACCGACTTCCACCAGGTACCAGGTTCATGTAACCCACAGCTGTCACTGAACTCCAGACAGCAGGAGTCAGGCACACGAGTGGCATTGTATACCTCAAACCAATCAGTGTAATTGGAAACTCCACAACATCGGAACTAGAAGCAGGAAGAAAGCAAAGGACTGGGTGGAGAGGTAGCCACAACACCCACCCCCACCAGCCTGTCCACCATACCAAGCAGGCTGCCCAAGCCTCACATCAGTCTGGATGATGCTCCAAGCATTGGTGAGGCCCACATTGCCCTGTGTGCCATACAGATGCAGGCCCTTCTTCAGGTCTTGCTGGGCATAACTGTCGATCTGTTAACAGACCACCAGTTAATACCCTCCACATCAGTCTAAAACAGGATAGTATCCTTCATCAGTACCCCATTCCCTCTCTACATGAACCTCTTGCTTGTTTCCTGGGATTACCCCCTACCCTACCACCCCATTACACTCAGGACACAGCCCAGGATCATGTCCTCCCAGAAGCTTCAAGGACCCTGGTGCAAGCCTTTGCCGTCTCATCTCTATAGGTTTCCTTCCCTTTGTTGGCTAGGGGAGGACTTCACTCTACTTGGTAGTAAGAACAGACATGTCTGTTCAACAGCTGAGGGTATGGGCACCATTCCTAGATCTCCAGTAAAGGAACTAAGGCATTGAAGGGTAACTCCAGCCTATACAGGGAGCCTCCTATAGTCCAGGGGTACTTTACAGAAAGGAGGTCCTACGGGGAAGTTGGGGACACAGGAGCTGGGAACATAGCACTAGCTATAATTCAAGATCCTAAAATATGTCAGTAAACCCAACTGTGTGACCAGGCAGATTGATATGGGAAACGACGTATAATACACAGTAAGCAGCAATGTGGGTTGGGGTTGTTAGGACAGTACACACTTAGCAACCTGTATTAAGTAGAGGGCTCTGGCCATGTATCCAAGGAATTAAGAGTGCTGTTGTCCCACCCATACAACCAGAGCCACAGCACAGATCCCTGAGGCTCTGGTACTTTCTACACTAAGTCCCCCAGTTCCCAGTGTACTTTCCATTTGCAGTAACATACCTTGTCACTGTAGGCAAAGAAGAGCACAGCAGTGGTGGCTTCCAGCAGGAACACTAGCAGCAGCAGCACAAAGAACTGTAGAGAACATGTCCCTTACTCACAGCCCTGCTCCTGGAGAGCCCCAGAACTCCTGCTGCACCATGGGACTCCAGAGCCAGGGCAGACCGTCCCAGAGCCTAAATGGCCTGCTGGCCTGGATTCTGCCCCTATGCCTGATCTAAACATCCCCATGTGCGTGCATGTCCCTGTTCCCCGGGCTCCTGGCCTGATATCTCTATTTGGGGCTCTCTTCACCCCTCCCCCCATACTGGGATATATGTTAGACAAGTAAGTACTCTACAGCTGAGCTCCATTCCCAGCCATGACTTGGGAATTTAAAAGAGATCCCAAATATTACCTATCAGAGGCCTATAGATAGTCTGCAATACCCCTAAGGGTGCGAAGAGAAGGGATCAGTTTTCTCTACAAGGGATTGAGACCTGAGCAAACTCCTATCCCAGGAAGAGGAAGAGAACCATTCAAAACCTTTTGACATGGAGCTTCAGTCCACCTGCCATGCAGCTTGAGGCCTCTGCCAGGCACAGTAATTTGTAAGATCCTCCAGGACTCCTTTCCTAATTACCTGTAATTAACTTTATAAACTGTGGAGGAGGAAATAGCTTCCTTTCCATAAATATATTCCCAAGGCCAAATGGTGCTACTTCCACAGAGGGTGGGGCCAGGGGCAGGACCAGGAGCTGGAGTAAAGCCACCACAAGGATGAGTATCAATCAGAACAGTTTGGTAAAGGCCACTAGTGGGTATACCTAAGTTCTTGGGTCTGTGTCCTGTCAAGAGAAGTCCCTCTATGCTCTGGTATGCTTTTTTGTATGTGTGGTGCTAAGACTTAAACCCAGAGCCTCATGCATATCATACAAGCATAGATCTGTATCCCCGGTACCCTCCCCATTTTAAACTTGATTTTGAGATAGGGTCTTACTCTGTGTCCCAGACCCAGCAACCCCTCCAGCCTCACAGAGCCCTGGTGCTGGACAGGCCTCAGAGGTGGAGCTGATAGACAGAGCCACAGAGAGAGCCCAACAAACTCACAGTGAGCAGTAGGCACTTGTTCTCCTTGAGGGCCCCGATGCAGCCCACGAAGCCGATGGCCATGACGAAGGTACCGGTGACGATGAGCAGATTGGCAGCCGACAAGGATGGGAATGAGGATGATAGGGTGGCAAAGTTTCCCTGTGTGGCAGCCAGCCAGATGCCAACACCCAGGACACCACAGCCACCCAGCTAGGACCACAGAGGTGGGGAAAGAGAGAGAGACAGAGAGGGTGAGGTTGGCTGATAGGGTTCCTGACCCCTAGGGCAAGGCTCTACCCACAAGCTCAGGCCAACATTGTCAGCTGGGGAACCACCAGAGACAGCTTAATTCCTGCAGCAGGATACCACTCCTCAAGTCCCTTCCCTTTTCCCCCTTTGACAGTTGCCTGTGGCAGAGTACATCTCCTTATGCACATCCCAGTGAGACTATGCCTTCAGATTCCCTTCAGAATACATCCACTAACCCTGTATCTGAGCGGAAGAGTCTGAATCTCCTTTGGCCTTCTGATCCTGCACCTTCCTTCCCCACACCCTATGTAGGCCATGGTAATTGAGTGGCCCACCCACCTGTATGGCCCCCTGCTCCTGGCTTCTGGTGTCCTGGGCTACCCATAACCCTGAGCAGAGAAACCCTGGCTCAGCACACTACTGCTCATAATTAAATTGCAGTAGCTCTGTGGTAACAACCAGAGACTCTCACTGGAGCACCTGCTACTGCCCAGCCTTCCCAAGCCTCCTCCTACCTCCCCAAGCTGCCGAGTTTCTTCACTTTTTTTCTTCATTTTTGTTTCGTTTTGGTTTTTTTTTTTTTTTTTTTTTTTTTGGTGTTTTTCGAGACAGGGTTTCTCTGTGTAATCCTGACTGTCTTGGAACTTCCTTTGTAGACCAGGCTGGCCTTTAACTCAGAGATCCAATTACTTCTGCCTCCCGAGTGCTGGGATTGAAGGTGCATGCCACTACACCAGGCTCCCATCACTCCTTTTTATAAAAATCAAAACAGCTGGGCAGTGGTGAGGCACGCCTTTAATCCCAGCACTTGGGAGGCAGAGGCAGGCAGATTTCTGAGTTCAAGAGTTCAAGGCCAGCCTGGTCTACAGAGTGAGTTCCAGGACAGCCAGGACTACACAGAGAAACCCTGCCTCGAAAAACCAAAAAAAAAAAAATAATAATAATAAATAAAAATAAGAGGAAGCAAGGAAGGAAGGCATGTGGTGGTTGATTTAGAGAAGATTTATCATGGCATGGTGACGGGAACATCTAGTCTGTCCCAGGGTACAGGGCTGCCATAGGAGGGGAAAACTATGGCCTCACCCTCATATGAGGCCTTGGGTTCTGCCAAATGAGGAAGGAAGATATATTCCAGGAAGCTAGTGATGGATCAATACCTGATAGGCACTAGGAAAAGGCCTAGCAGCCCAACAGAGAGCTGCACAGGACAGGACACAGGAGCCCATGATGGAGGTTCTGACCCAAGGTTCTAAGTTCAGGTAACTACTGGAGACATTACTGTAGAGTCATCAAGAAGCAAGGAACCTGGAAATGCTGTCCATTCAGGAAGCTCTGGATCCTGGAGAAGGTTCAGGGAGCCTGCCAGGGAAAGGTGTGCATATGCCCTGAGTGATTTGTACTTAGAGATCCATCCTCAGAGCCATACAGTAGCTCTGGTGAGCCAATCCACAGAGATGTCTCCTTTACAATGGGAGGGGCCCCTGCAGGGCTGCAGTGGCTGAGAGGTAGTACTGTCTGTGGTGTTGACCAAGTAAGGCAGATGGATGGGCTGGGCACCCCCATTCAGCCTGTGGGGAGAAGTCCCCCTAATAGAGATCTGATCAGGTGATGTTCACAGAATCACCCAATGACAAGGCTACTGGATCTGGGAGGCTTCCCCCATGGCAAGCAGGTCCTTACCTGTCTTCATGTGCTGTTCCCATGGTCTCCAGCCATTCCCAACCATCGTAAGGTCTCCCGGGACCCAATAAGGGGACTCACAGGTTATGGAAGGACTTTCGTGGCCCTCATACTGCTAGGCAGAAGTAATACCCCCTGCTTGCTACCTTGGACTAGATCAGAAGTACCAAGACTAAAGTGAGGTCTCCCCACCCTCACTCCACACTGCACCTGCTCTGGAAGAGCTGGACGTCAAAAGCAGCAAGACGCCCCAAGAGACACCAATCCACAGAGCTGACCTCAGGCATAACACTCCCCCAGAGGAGCCATGACCCCCAAATCAGTCACATCTGCGAGAGCCATATCAAAGCTAAACACTCATGCTTATGATAGCGGGCCCTAAAACAGGGGAGGGGGGATGCTAATACATCAATGATAAATGTCACTAAGACCCAAGCTGTCTGCATCATCTGCCTCTGCCTTCCAAGGACAGCGGACGGCTCGTGTCAGCAGGAAAGGGAGCTGCTGGAGCGCCCCTGGCCCCATGGGACCCTGAAGGGCATGGAAAGGACACTGCTATGCAAAGCAGCTGGTACCACTGGGAGTGGAGGGAGATGCCCCATTCCAGGAGGCCAGGAAGGTAAAATCTTCAAGGCAGGATTGGCAGGAAGGTACCCCACACCCAGAAGAGAGCCAGTCTCCTTTACTGACATGGTGAGACAGCATGAAAGACATCCACTCACTGCCACGTAGCCTGTCATCCTCACTGTGAAAAAGATGAACAACAGCCCAGATGCTCCCCACTGCCATCCAGTGGTGTCACACGCATTGTCACAAATGAGCAGCACACCCAGAGCCACCACCCTTCAGAATGTAGGGCCACCCTTCAGAAATGCCACAAGCATAGGTGCACTAATGTAAACTGTGCATGTGCTAAGAGTACTACACCTGTAATTTTGAAAATGTTTCAGTGCATGCAGCTTTTTAAAACATTTTGTCAGGAAAATTACAGCTTCAAAGTGCAAGAGAAAATGGGCCCATTAGACTCAGATGAGAAAAGCAAAAAAAGAAAAAAGAAAAAAAGCCAGGCGGTGGTGGCGCACGCCTTTAATCCCAGCATTTGGGAGGCAGAGGCAGGTGGATTTCTGAGTTTGAGGCCAGCCTGGTCTACAGAGTGAGTTCCAGGACAGCCAGAGCTACACAGAGAAACCCTGTCTCGAAAAACACCAAAAAAAAAAAAAAAAAGAGAGAGAGAGAGAGAGAGAGAGAGAGAGAGAGAGAGAGAGAGGGAGAAAAGCAGGACTAGGGGCTGAGCCCTGGCAGCCTAGAGCAAGGTCTCTCAATCAAATGTGGGGATGGGACTAAGACCCCCCCCAAATCTACAGTGTTCCCCCCAGAACCGTGAGCCCCAGAACTCCTGAGACAGATCATCTTCCATTGCTGACTCAGTCCTCGGCAAGTTTACCCCAGGCTAGACAGAAGCCCTGGTAGGAGGCAGAGCCCACTCCCCACAGCAGTCTTTAAAGAAGCTAGAGTCCTGAACAGTAGTAGCTGGGAACATCACTCGGGGCAGGACCTCCTGCCACCGTGGTCTTCCATCCTAGCCTTCTGGCTGATCTTCATGCAGCATGCCTGGCCTTATATAAGCACAGCCCTCCGGGGCCACCTGCTAGGCAGTCTGCTGTGATGCCTAACTATCCCTGAGAGGTGTAATGAGCTGTTACTCAAGGCACCACCTAAACCTGTGCACAGCAGGTGCCTTAGCCTCTAGCCCTTTGGATCAGCCTCAGGCCAAGTGCCATATGGTGCCTGAGTGCCCACCAAACGTGCCTGTCCAGGTCCACAGAGATGGGTGCCAGCAGGCCTCTGCCCACCACCCCTCTGGCCATACACAGCTCAATGTAGCAGATGGCTGGGCAGCTAGCCACATCTTTGGTGGAGGTGGATGGGCTGGGACCCCTGTATAAGCCAAGGGTATGTCAAGAAGCCCGTCTCCTGCCAGGCTGGCAGGAACCTTCCCCATCTTGGCTAGGATGTTGGTTATCCCAGTGGGGTGAGTTTGTGCACTTAAAGTTGAATATACGCCTGGGGATGTAGCTGAGTTAGTAGAGTGTTTGCCAAGCATGCACTGGGTTACTCAGTACCACATAAACCCTATGTGGTGGTGCATACCAGTATTCCTGGGACGTGAAAGGTGGTAGCAACAGGGTTGGGAGTTCAATGTCATCCATCATAAGTAAGGAAAACCGGTCTCCAAATACTTAAAAAATATAATTTGTTTTTGCTGAACTCGGGACATTGCCAGAGCCACCAACATCCCAAAGAACAAACAAGACCATGGCTTCCTGCATTGGACAGTTCCCTATCACCCCTATCACAAATAAATGCTGTTACAGGAAGCAGAGATCTCCCTGTCCCTGAGTATCCTAGGGTTTTTTTGGTTGGTTGGTTGGTTTTGGGGGGGTTTGGGGGGGGGTTGTTGTTGTTGTTGTTTTGTTTTTTGAGACAGGATTTCTCTGTGTAGTCCTGGCTGTCCTGGAACTCACTCTGTAGACCAGGCTGGCCTTGAACTCAGAAATCCACCTGTCTCTGCCTCCCAAGTGCTGGGATTAAAGGCGTGCGCCACCACTGCCCAGCTGGTTTTTCCAAGGAGCTGGACACGAGCCCTTTGCCATTTTCTAGTCCCCTCATCCACCAGATTGAAAGTGCCAGAGACTAACAATAAAGACCACTGTCCATCAAATACCACTTCAGCTCATCAAAGGCAACAGATATCCAAGAGCCTAGCAAGGCATGTGCCCTGCAACTTGTTGCCAATGTGGGGCAGATCCCTGTGTCCAGTGGTACCTTCCTTTGGGACAGCATGATGCAAGTACTGAGGCTGCAATGGTGACAGCTCAGGCAGAGCAGAGTGGGGCCCCAGTTCCCTCTCTGAAGGAAAGACAAGTGAAGCTTGACTCCTGCACCTACCCCTGCTCAGAGCCTCTGCTCAGCTAGTCATCCAGAGTCATCACAGGCTACCTGGGTGGAAGCTGAGGGACCCTGGTCCACACACAGCTTTGGATCACCTTGACGACCCAGTGTGGTCAAGATGGAGAATCTGAGACCCCAAGAACACAGGATTTTCTCAGGTCACAGAGTATCTGGGTGGCAAGCATGCCTCCAACCTCCATCTTGTCCACACACAGACCATGCAGGGAACAGCTGTACCTTTGCTAGACTGAGGACTGGGGAGGGACACCTGCCTGGAAACATTAGAGAAGGGGCCTCAGATTGGTCAGTACATGTATGGGAAGAGCCAACCACATGGCTCAGGCCTAGCTAGCATCTCTAGAACCTGGACACAGAAGAGCCATGGGAAGGTCCTCGCCCCACTCCATGCAATCAGCCCCACTTACAACTAACCTTTACACCACAGTAGCTGCCCAGGAAGGTAGATGCTCTGAGAGCCCAGGGCAGGGGAGGGGAGGGCAAAGGAGAGAGGAGGCAAGAAGAACCAGGCTTCACCGACTCCCCTTGATCCCAGGGGACCTCAACTTCCATTACAGGAAGAGCTTTGCTGGCAGAGGCCCAGCTGACAATGCAGCCTCAGAGGCCTGAGACGGGGTCCCAGGGGCTGCTCAGCCCCCACTCCCTTACTGCCAGTGGCCAGCACCCAACTGTGTACTCAGCCCACTTCCCTGAGGCACTCCCAGCCCTAACCAGCTAGTCCTTCCCTGTGTACATCTCAAAGGCAGGCTGAGCAACTGCCCAATAGAGTTGAGCATCACTGCCCAGTGACAGACTATTTGCCAAAGGAAGGCAAGGGTTCATTGGGTCCCCACATACTCAGGGGTTTAGTTCAGATTTGACTCCAGTTGCCTGGTTAACTCTTAGAGTTAACCCTCTAATAGAGGCAAGACACATGGCAGAGGCTAGGGTCCTGTCTGCTGATCTTGTATTATAAGTGCCAAATGAGGGCTGGAGAGGTGGCTCAGTGGTTAGGAGCACTTACTGCCCTTCCAAAGGTCTTGAGTTCAATTCTCAGCAACCACATGGTGGCTTACGACCTTCTGTAATGGGATCTAATGCCCTCTTCTGGTGTGTCTGAAGACAGCTACAGAGTACTCATATAAATAAGAGAAATAAATCTTTATAAGTGCCAAATAAGGATTAAAGCCTCTCCTACAAGACTCTAGCAAAAGAATCAGGGTCTTGGGTAGGTTATGCTGTGGCCCTCCCACTACAGCCTGTCATCAGCAGGAGGGGAGTTTAGTTTACAGATGCCAGCGACAAGGTGGACTGACATCATACTGACCAGGCCAGATGGATGGACTCACACTTGCTAGCCCAGATGGACTCTGCCAAGCCTGGCACAGGTACTTCTAGGCAAAACCATGCTGTTCACAGCACCCTTTGCATGGCTGCCTCTAACCCCTCACTGGGACTCAAGCTGGAGGGAGAAGCCACAGTGATGCCGAGGCAGGAGCCCGTTTGCAGGGCTGGAGGTGCATGTAGGTAGCAGAAGGGTACGGGGCTTTCAGCATAGGAGTCCCACAGGGTACTGATTGTTCGTTTCTCTGGTTTATTACCCAGCAGTCCATGGAATGTGCCTGCTCTGTAGCCAGTCAGCCCTTCTCCCTGTGGCCAGGTGGCCGGATCAGGAAGAGAGCAGTAACTCCAACAACCTCAGCCTCCCCAAACCAAACACTACCTAGCCACTGCCCGGCCCCCACACTCCTACCGCCTAACCCCCTTCTGACACCTACACTGCCTGCTACAATCAGAGTGACCTACAGCTGTCAGGTCTGGTCACAGTGTTATACCTGTCTACCAGTCACATTGTCATTTGCAGCTCCTGGGCCTTTTCTACCTGTCATACTGTTGCCTGCAATCACTACACCCCCCACCCCGTCCCAAACTGTCACAATGTCAGAGACACCCTGACCCTGCCAATCAGTTATTCCTGACCACACACACACACACACTGGTGCTCACTGAAGTCCGTTAAACAGAAGCATCCGCCTTACATGGGCTGGTTACAGCTTCAGCCCACACCTATCTCTGATGCCCACCTGGTATGAGAGTACTCCCAGACCTGTGCCCATCCCTCTCAGGAGCCTCTGGCAGAGAGCTCTTGATGGGGGTGGGGGGTGGGGGAGATGGGACAGGTAGGGCAGCAGCCTCTCTGGACTACTGCCCTCAGGCAGCCCAGGGTCCCAGCAAAGCCCAGCTCCTGCCCTGGGCCAGGGCTATAAGAAAAGGGGTCAGAAAAGTGGACCTGCACATTTGACTTGAACTGGACTGCATGCAAATGAGCAGCAAACAGGGATCCCCCTAATCCTCACTCCCAAGCTGTGCTCCCTCATCCCAACCACACCCCTCATCCTCAGTCGCACACACCCACTCCCAGAAAGTTGGCTCAGGAATCAAGGTAGAGTCTGGAATGACCTTGGACACCATTCTCCAAGTGTTCCAGCTAGTAAGTGAAGGTCCAGGCCATGCCCAGGTAATAAAGGGTCACCTCTAATCAAATCTAGCATGCTCCACTCACGCTCCAGATTCAGCCAAGCCTCAACACCAGGTGATAATGAAATGTGATACTTTCCCCATTCCACAGGGTTGAGACTGTGCAAACTGGGCTCCATCCACACTGGAGGGGACCCTCCTCTGCTCTATCATCATGTAAGCCCCAACGGAACATTACTTCACGCAAAAGTTAGAGGCTCTGCTGAGGTGGCAGGGAGCCAGGTGCCACCCATGTCCATGGAGAGTCCCTGACCAGTGTCTGGTATATCTCCCTAGGCCCTAATAGGTCAAGCAGTGCACATACTCTTGGTCTTCTGAGTCCTGGGGAACCAGGACCTTGTAAGTCAATCTCCCAGAGGGGCAGAGTGTGAATGGGGTGAGGCAAGGACGTAGGTGGAAGAGGGAGGGCAGAGAGGAGGCTGAAGAAGGCACCCGTGGCTCGGTGCACAGAGACGTTGATCAGTTCTACGCCTGGAGCCCAGAAAAGGCAAGGCTTGGTACTGCCGGGTCTTGTGAGCACGTGCGCACACACCCTGTCTCCACAGTAGAGAAGGGAGGAGAGAGCTCCTGGAAGCCACTAGGAGAGCAGCGAACCCCAGTCCTTCAGGCCCCCTCACTCACCCAGAAGAGCAGGTTGAAGGCGAACATGAGGTACTTGACGCCCTGGAGGCAGCCGCGCGCCATGCTGCAGCGCTTCAGCTCTAGAAGGAAGATGAAGGAGAGATCTAGGTAGAAGACCACATACTTGTTGCCCTTGGGCGTTGTATAGCGCGCCTGGGCTGCCTTGGGGCCAGGGTTCGAGTGCAGGCCGAAGAAGCCGCCGCCTGCATCCCCGGTGTCCCCGGCGCCCGCGCGCCCATACAGGCTGCTGCAGCGCCGAAAGGGGCCGCCGCGCGCAAAGCCCGGCTCCTTGCTCTCCGGAGAAGGGCTGCGCCGGTACGTGGATTCGTCGGTGCTGGAGCGGCGCATCGCGGTGGGGAGGCTGGGCCCCCGCCGCCAAGCTCACTGGCTACAGCCGTTGTCTGCGCTCCGCGCCCGTGGCCACCGGACGCCCCATCCGCACCACACCGGCGAGCTCCGGCACCTCCCCGGCCCCGCGGTAGCAGCGAGCGCGCGACTTGGCTCCCACCCCGCGGCCAGACACCTGCGGGCCGGCCCGCTGCGCTCCGTGCGCGCCCGGCCAATCCAGCGTGGCCCCGCCCCTCGAGGACCCCGCCCCACCGGCCAATCGCAGCGACCCCGAGCCCCCACCCTCCCGTTACCCTCCCGGGGTCTCCCAAGAAGACGCCGCTGAAGGACAGGGGGAGCTTTTGAAGGGACTGGGCCGGGAATGACACCGCAGCTCTCGACCCCAAACCTGCACCCCAGACCACATCTAACAGGCCTGCTGCCCATTCCGCAGCAAATCTCCAACCACTTCAATGATGTGCAAAGCCCCGAGGAAATGAAGACGTGACCCAATTGCTGTTGGTGGCAACTTAAGCGGCTTTGGCTTTCAAGCACTGTAGGGAGCTTGTGGTGCCTGGGAGGGTGAGGTGTCCATGAGGTTTTCTAACTTAAAAAAGAGAATTCATTGACCACGGTAGCAGAGGAGAGATGCCAAAGAACCCTCGGATGGCCCCCTGCTGGTCCAGAGAGCTCACGGAATCAGCTCAGCCTCTGGTCCAGTCCATTCTCCTAGGGTGTGGGAGCAAGGCCAAATTCTATCACAGTCTTGGGCCATTTTGAGAGTCCCACTGGCGCCATTCTGCAACTCTCTATAATTGCAGAACCAGGGACCTGGAATTTCACTTTGACCAGCTCAGGAAGAATCAGCCTATGACTAATGAACACCATCTCATCCCAGACAGACAAGCACACTGTAAATGACACCTTGCAGGTGTGCCCAGAGACACAGTAGCCCATCGATCAAAGACGAGATGATAGTCCCTTGCTGGGCCCCATCCTCCAATCTCTGAACTTCAACCCTACCAAAGGATGCAGATCATATGAACCCCCAAGTGCGGGCCAGATACTAACATGAGGCCAAGGTACCCATCTGATCTGCAGCCCAGACGACAGGAGGGGAGGCAGAACAAGGAAAACCTTTTGCTGAAGGTCCAGAGTGAGGCAGCAGAGGAAGTAGAGAATAATAAGAGTAAAACGGAGGATGTCCATGGGTAGAGCTGAGCAGCTCTTAAAGGGGCTGCATCATAATGGAAACTCCAGATGCCTAGAGGTTTGCAGCTCGCAGCCCAGCACCTATGTCCACTGAACCAGCCTACTGCTGCCTCCCAGAGGGAACTATGGGGAACTGCAACCTCAGCCCACAAGGCGGCATGCTCAGGGTCTCTCAGATGTGGATGCATGGTAGCCCCCAGAATCCAGGAAGCATGCCTGGAAGGGCCTGATCAGCCTAGGATTTATCTCACACACACCCACCTTGCCATTTCTCTCAAGTTTTCTTTTTTTTTCTTTTTTCTTTCTTTTTTTTTTTTTTTTTTTTTGGTTTTTCGAGTCAGGGTTTCTCTGTGTAGTCCTGGCTGTCCTGGAACTCACTCTGTAGAGCAGGCTGGCCTCGAACTCAGAAATCCACCTGCCTCTGCCTCCCAAGTGCTGGGATTAAAGGCGTGCGCCACCACCACCCGGCTTCCCTCAAGTTTTCTTTGATGAGTCTGGAGCCCAAGAAAGGGACAGAGGTGACCACATACATAGTCCAGCAGAGACTACAGCCTGAATGTTCTACCTAGTGAGCAACTGGCAGCTGATAGCTTCTAAAAAACCCTTCTGACCCATGGCCCCTGGCCCTGCTCCCTTGGCCTGATTCAGCCAGACATACACCACTGAGGGCTGAAGTGGAAGAGTGTCCATACATGGTAGTATGCATGTACAAGGCCATGTACATCCACAAGTGTCTAGACACCAGTAGAGAGAAGAACCATAGGGTCCAGGAAAGATCCAGAACAGACCAGAGAAAAACTATACCCCCACCTTGTACAAAACATCACCTATACTGACAATACCCCAGTGGGGTTAGCTACCAAACCACTCCTCTGAAGGTGACCCTGAAGACCTGAGTTCCCAGTCGTACTGTCTACTTGATCACTCTTATCCTCTGGACATGGGGCTGGGGCTCGGGTTGAAGTTCCCCATGATGTACTGAGGAATTCAGAAACAGCCATCCTGAACTCCAATTCTCTTCCCTCAGGAGTGGTAGTTAGTTTTGTCAACTTGACAAACTAAATTTACCTGAGAAGAGGAAATCTCAACTGAGAAAAGTCTCCATCAAATTGGCTTTTAAGCTGGCTATGGTGCCTTACACCTTTAATCCTAACACTCAGGAAGCAGAGGCAGGGGATCTCTGTAAGTTCAAAACCAGCTGGTCTACACAGTGAGTTCCAGGACAGCCAGGGCTACATAGAGAGACCTTGTCCCCTTCCCCTCCACCAAAAAAAAAAAAAAAAAAAGAGGCTTGTAGGAGGCTGGAGATGGCTCAACAGCTAAGAGCACTAGCTGTTCTTCCAGGGGACTTAGGTTTGATTCTCTGTACACTCGTGGAGTTAACAATCATCTGTTAACTCTAGTTCAAGAGATCTGATGCCCTCTTCTGGCCCCTGTGGGCACCAGACATGCACATGATATACGATATACATGCAGACATAATACATATATAGGGAAAATTAAAACATTTTTAAAATAGCTGTAGACAAATCTGTAGGGAATATTCTTGATTAATGATGGATGAGAAAGGACCCGGTCTACTTGTGGGAGGTGTCACCCTGAGCAGGTGGTCCTGGAATGTATAAGAAATAAAGCAAGGGCTACAAGCTTGGGCTGGAGAGATGGCTTAGCAGTTAAGAGCACTGACTACTCTCCCAGAGGTCCTGAGTTCAGTTCCCAGCAACCACATGGTGGCTCACAACCATCTGTAATAGGATCTGATTCCCTCTTCTGGTGTGTCTGAAGACAGCTACAGTGTACTCATATAAGTAAAATAAATAAATCTCAAAAGGAAAAAAAAACAACAACAACAAAAAACTGACTGTGGACTGAGGTTGGGGATTTAGCTCGGTGGTAGAACTCTGGCCTAGCAAGCACAAGGCCCTGGGTTCGGTCCTCACCTCCAAAGGTGGGAAAAACCTGGCTGCTCTTCCAGAGGATCTGGGAACAATTCCCAGCAACCACATAAATAAATAGATAAATATTTAAAAAAAACAGATGGGGGCTGATATTGGGATGTAAATCAAATAAATAAACCAGTAAAAAAGAATTAACTGTTCATTTTAAAAATAGAAAGAAAGGAAGCTAAGTGAGCCTTAAAGAATGAGCCAGTAAGCAGCACTCCTCCTTGGCCTCTGCTTCAGTTCCTGCCTCTAGGTGCCTGCCTCAGGTTCCTGTTCCGACTTCCCTTCATAATGGGTTGTAAAATGAGATCTCTTACTGAAACAACCCTGTGTGGGTCTGAGCTGGGTCCTATGCTTATATGTTATAGTTGTGTAGCTTGGTGTTTGTAGAGGAATTTTAATCCAGCAACACGGCCGCTCTTGCAAGAGATCACATCCAAAGACCTTCTAGGTCTGTGCGATCCAGCTGCAATACAGACATGTCCTGAGTACACACCTGTAATCCCTCTGGCTGGAATACAAGCACACCCTTAGTACCCACCTTTAATCCCAAACAATGAAGGTAAAATTCGTTTGTAGAAGGAAGTAGCCATGTTTGAAAGTGAGGTCTAACTGGGAGGCAGATAAAATGACAAATCAAAGATTTGATAAAATGAGTCAGAACAGCACAGGAAAGAGAAGACTTAAGAGAGCAGTGGAGCCGGGGGGTGGTGGCGCACGCCTTTAATCCCAGCACTTGGGAGGCAGAGGCAGGCGGATTTCTGAGTTCGAGGCCAGCCTGGTCTACAGAGTGAGTTCCAGGAGAGCCAGGGCTACACAGAGAAACCCTGTCTCGAAAAACCAAAGAGAGAGAGAGAGAGAGAGAGAGAGAGAGAGAGAGAGAGAGAGAGA